>NW_021821175.1:0-98557 GCF_901001135.1 Rhinatrema bivittatum | reverse complement strand
TCTCCTTCAGTCACCAGTGGAATGGATTCTGCTGGTGGCTGCCAGTTTGCGGGTCCTATTACATTCTTTTTTTTTTTTTTTTGGTGAGGGCAGTTAAGCAGTAGCAGGAGTCGTATTTAATCAACATCAACTCCTGCTACTGTGGGACCAATCTCAAAGCTATTACAGCAGATTGGCCCTGCAGCAGCAGGAGAAGATATTTGCTTAATACGAATCCTGCTGCTGGCTGGGGGGAGGGGTGGGGAAGGTACATGGAAGCCAGGGATCAATCGGTTGACGGCTACACCGGATTGAGCAGGAGGCTAAATCAAATGTATACAATTTACCACCACATAGCATCGCCCCCTTAGTCACAGCACCCTGTGCAGTTGCATGGGTCACACATCCCAAAAGCCAGCTATGACTGAAGGATGTAAAGTAGATGCTGACTTTATACCTCCTGGCTCTGTTTAACTTGTCACTTCAAACAGAAAAGATTTCAGGAGACTGTAGAAGTGTATATATATGTAGTATCACTTCACAAGGGTAGGGACAAGGGAGGAAGGAGAAAATAGACTTATTCGTTTAACATCAGTGGTGGGCAAGGTAAATTGAAGCACTATATTGAAAGGATAATACCGTATCTTGGAGTCAGTGGGGTACAGAACCATAGGCATCATGGTTTCACAAGGGGAAATTCTTGGCAAGCAATTGAAGGACCCTATAGGATCCCTGCAAAGGTATGACCTTGTAGAATGGTCATGAACTTAATGGAAGAGATGGAAAATGCACCATGTCTTTTATACAACACGCATGAGGCTGCTGCCTTAGGCTTGTTCCTCCTGGTATAAAAGCAGGTGCCCCTTAATGGTATGAATGGATCATGAGTTGGTTTCAGAAAAGGAAGGAGCTTTTCTGTTTACTTCCTGTTAATTTATGAAAGTATGGCCCTTGATGCTTAGGGTAAAAAGTCCTAGGAGGTTTTTATTATAGATGTATTTTTAAGTGATCTTTGCATATTCTTTTCTGGGGAAACTGAGTTTATTTTGGGAGGAAGTTACCATCCACTCTCCCTCTCCGTTTGGAGTAAGAGAGAGCAATTTGCTCAGCTGCGATTCCCCTAATCCAGGATACTGAACCAGTTCGAAGTCTGGGAGGAAAAAGAAATAGCCGAGTTATGTTCCTGGTACTTATCATCAGCTACTCATGATGAAGGTGCCTATCTGGTACCAGAGGAAAGAGGAAGAGGATAGATAACAGTGGTGAATTCCGGTTTCCAGGTATTTTAAGGGGAGTCCTTAAAGAAAGGAAGAATGTAGTCTAAGTTGCCAAGGGCAGTTCAAGGATAAGAAAGGGAGCCTAAAGGATGTGCAAAGAATTGCAGTTTTATCTAAATAAAAAAAAGGCCCATATTTATTATTTAATGCCATTTATTAGGTTAGGTTTGGTTGTAGCCTGGGAAAATGGCACCATTTGAATAATGTATTTATCTGGCCACAGTCAAAGGCCAACACTTTTCCAGCTATATTTTTATCTGACTAAAATGTAGACAGATAAGTTGGGGACATGGTGATGGTATTCCAAGGGCAAGAAGTCAGCTATCCAGATGGTAGCTGGGTAAACATCAATATTCAGGATTATCTGTCCAATAGGGAGATTTACTAACTGCAACAGTTTATCATAGGAGGATATCTCCTCGATATTTGGCCCCTCCCTGAAAAAATATTGCAGTAGTACCAAGGTGCAATGTTTTATTGTAGCACATACGCTTGACAAAAAATTGTGCACTGGTATGGGGCCTTCCCGTGCGATACTGGTCCCCTTTCACCAGGGCCGCTATTGCTTAAAGGGCCTGAGGCCCAAAAATTGGTGCCCCCTCCAAATTATAACAAAATTACCCCAGGGATCTTTGGACACCCCCCAGGCCCCCTACCCCCACTGCATCCTAAGGAGGATGCTCTGGCACCCCAAAAGACAAAAAAATAAAAAATAAAGGAAAACATGCATCAACGGTTCACTCCCTCTTCCCCCTAAAGCTACAAGATGCCCCTTTGGCTTGGGCCCGTTTAATCCCCATTCCTTCCTCACCCCCCATTCAAATATTGTTATATCCCTGGGGTCTAGTGGTCCCACCTCCTCACCCAAATAAAGAAAATGCGCCTGGTGGTCTAGGAGGGGTCAGATAGACACCCCCCCCCCCCACCTACTGAACTTCTCCCCATCTCTCTAAAAGAAGTCATTGGTAGTCAGTGGGGCCTGGAGTGCTGAATATCCGATATAAGTTACCTGATGAATTTATCTGGCTAAATTTTCTCCCCCCTGTGCTGCTATCAGGCTCAGAGTCACAGGTTTACAGATTCCTGTACTTCAATGTATTCTCCAAGAGAATACATCACTAAATGTGTAGTTTTAAAGGACAGTCACAATTTTAAAGTTAATTCTGTAATCAAAACGAGATAGAGAGACCTGGAAAAGATTCATTACATTTAAACATTTAATATTGATCACTAACTATGTTACCGAACCTTATGGCACTTTTTGTAATCGGATAAATTGCAGCATTATTACTTTTATGTGCCTTAATGTAAACCATTGTGAAGGTCCCCACCAAACGATGTATAGAAAAGATTTTAAATAAATAAATTAAATAAATAAATAAATAAATAAATAAGTAAGAGATTGATAGAAAATTGCATTTTACATGTTTGAATTATATAATCTGTAAATTTGTATTTGAACACCAGCATTTGTCTAGCCACATCCCTGGCATTTATTAAGGGACAGATAATGAACAACTATGAACCAGGAGGTGATCCAATTACCCCTCCCCTCCACCCCCACTTCCAACAGAGGATTCTGTACTAGGGAACTGAGCTAAAAGAGGTTGTGGAAACATAGATCTAGCTTGGTATTTACAGTGTCCCCTATGTCTTATTGAAGAGTGCCCTAACACATGGGCTACACAAACTTGATTGCATTTTTTGTTTTTAGGGACCAAAGTATAGTGGAGGACTGTGGTCTTCCTTGATTTCAGTAAAGCCTTTGATAATGTTCCACATAGAAAACTGGTGAACAAGTTTATAATTCTTAAAGCTGAAAGATAATCTATAAACTGGGTGAGATGTTGGTTGAGTAAACAAATAGTAGTTATTGGGATCTATTCTCTTGAATGGAAAGTGACAAGGTGGTGCACAAGAATTAATTCTTGTCCCAGTCCCCTTCACTGGCTTTATTAGTAACATTATGTACATAGAAGTAGAAAAAAAATAAATAGAACACCTGCATTCTGGAGCGATGCTGAAGGGTCTTTGGGGAGTGGGTCCTGGACAGGTGCTCCTGGAGTGACTGGAAAGGTAACTGGAGGTTGTGGGATCTCATAGAGAGGCCCAGGGCAGTGGTCCGGAAACTAAAGAGGCCTGTCTCAACCTGACTGGGAAGAGAAGTTTGGGGGGCAAGAAAACATAAAGCTGCACCAGCATAGGAGCAGAAGGCAGCATAGTGCTGCACTGGTACATAAGAACATAAGAACATAAGAAATTGCCATGCTGGGTCAGACCAAGGGTCCATCAAGCCCAGCATCCTGTTTCCAACAGAGGCCAAACCAGGCCACAAGAACCTGGCAATTACCCAAACACCTAGAAGTTCCCATGCTACTGATGCAATTAATAGCAGTGACTATTCCCTAAGTAAACTTGATTAATAGCAGTTAATGGACTTCTCTTCCAAGAACTTATCCAAACCTTTTTTGAACCCAGCTACACTAACTGCACTAACCACATCCTCTGGCAACAAATTCCAGAGATTTATTGTGCGTTGAGTGAAAAAGAATTTTCTCCGATTAGTCTTAAATGTGCTACTTGCTAACTTCATGGAATGCCCCCTAGTCCTTCTATTATTCGAAAGTGTAAATAACCGAGTCACATCTACTCGTTCAAGACCTCTGATGATCTTAAAGACCTCTATGATATCCCCCCTCAGCCGTCTCTTCTCCAAGCTGAACAGCCCTAACCTCTTCAGCCTTTCCTCATAGGGGAGCTGTTCCATCCCCTTTATCATTTTGGTTGCCCTTCTCTGTACCTTCTCCATTGCAACTATATCTTTCTTGAGATACGGCGACCAGAATTGTACACAGTATTCAAGGTGTGGTCTCACCATGGAGCGATATAGAGGCATTATGACATTTTCCGTTTTATTAACCATTCCCTTCCTAATAATTCCTAACATTTTATTTGCTTTTTTGACTGCTGCAGCACACTGAGCTGACGATTTCAATGTATTATCTACTATGACGCCTAGATCTCTTTCTTGGGTGGTAGCTCCTAATATGGAACCTAACATCGTGTAACTACAGCTAGGGTTATTTTTCCCTATATGCAACACCTTGCACTTGTCCACATTAAATTTCATCTGGCATTTGGATGCCCAATCTTCCAGTCTTGCAAGGTCCTCCTGTAATGTATCACAGTTTGCTTGTGATTTAACTACTCTGAATAATTTTGTATCATCCGCAAATTTGATAACGTCACTCATCGTATTCCTTTCCAGATCATTGATATATATATTGAAAGCACCGGTCCAAGTACAGACTGCTACAGGGAGGACTACCTGCCAGTGAAGACTACTGGTGGAAGAGGGATCTGGTGAGGTTCTGGAAAGGGCCTGAAAGTGGAGGGTGAGGAGAGCTGAGGGTCTGTGGAAGCAGGGCCCAGGGTGCAGCATGGCCTGCAGTTGAGCCATGTAGCTTCAGCAGTCAAAAAAGGAGAGAAACCCAAAGCAGCAGTTGTCAGCACAAAGTTTATGGACTGTATTAAATGGTGGAGCTTCAGGAAACTAAAGCTGTAGTGTGAGACGATTGCAGAAGATTGTGTGTGCACTTTGGGTCTTTATAAACTGTCAGGTAGATTTTAAAAGCGCTGCTCGTGTGTATGTGTGCCGCATGCAAGCAACGCAAATTTTAAGAAGCCGGGAAATACGTACATACATACCTGTGCGTGCAACAAGAATAAGGGAGCAGAAAAGTGATGGGGGAGGGGAGAGAGAGAAGGAGAAAGAGAGAGAGAATATGACACTCTGTATATCTCCCAGGTAAGGGAGGCACTTTCAACTCAGGGTGAGTTTGGGGGGGGGGGGGGGGAGCAGTGTTACAAGGGTCTACAGACCCTTGTGCCCTAGGTAGACCAATGTAACACCGCCCCCCCCCCCAAAACCCACTGAGTTGAAAGTGCCCCTTTTATAGTGTGAGATATAAGACTGTGTACATATGTACAGCAGGGTTATTTTAAAAAATATGTGTGTACTTGCATGCACAATATACAATAAAATGCATCTTTGCTCACGCTTTTATGTGCGCACTCACACTCCTTTTAAAATTCACCTGTGTTAACTGTGTTGCCAAAGCTAGGTAGAACTGGGGAGGATGCTGCAATCCTTGTTTGTTTGGACTTTATTAAATGGTGCCTTGAGAAAAGAAGACGCTGTAGCAAGGTTGCGTGCCCATAGATTTTTATTTTTGTATGCTTGTTTTATAAAAGCCACACTACTGAACTGTATTACTGTGGCAAGCCAGAAATTGTTTAGTGAGGCAAAGCTATAATTCTGCCATCTCACCCAGGGGACAACAGGCAGTGTTTCTGGTTTCCTGTGGCAGATTTTACAGATTCTATGGCAAGAATTAGCAAACCTATGGAAGATTTTCAAAATTTTGCTGCAATTATGTGGCAACATTGCATAATGTTGCATGCATTTGCATATTGATAAATGTACATTTTTATTTTTGCTTTTTAAAAATAGTCCTTTTCTGGTGTTTGAGTATACAGTTAATTTATTTGTTTCTTTTTTTATGGGGGGTGGGGGAGGGATCTTAGTGATGATACTGGGAAGGGAGGAAGGGGATAAAGAAAAAAGGAAGGAATCTTGGAGTATTTGGAGAAAGAGAAGATCTCAGAGAAGGACTGTGGTGAAGGAGTCTCAGGCAAGAGGAATAGGATAGAAGATGGATCAGGGACAGAGGCACAGGAGGAGGGTAGGATGGGGGAATCAGGAATCAGAGGAAAAGGGAATACAGGGAGGACAGATAATGGGGATCAAGGAGGGAGGAGTTCCTCTGCCTCCTTTTCACCAAACGCCACCATTGAGGCATGACTCTACCAATCTCCCCTGCCTTCTTCACCTCAACAACCTTTTAGGGTGAAGCAGGTAGGAGAAGTTGGTGGAGTCGATGCTCAGATGTGGCCTTTGGGGGAAAGGAGGCAGAGGTACTCTGCGGAGTCATGCCTCTGATGGTGTTATTTGGGTAAAAGGAGGAAGAGGAATTATGTGGACTCATGACCTGGCTTTGGTGCTCTGGGCTCAGCAGAGGAACTCAGTGGAGTAAAGACCCAGCTGTGGTGTTTGGGAGTATGCAAGTAGAGGAACTCAGAGCAGTCATGACCTGGCTTTTGTGCTTGGTGGTAAGCAGGTATAGAATATCAGTAGAGTTAAGCCCAAGTGGTGGTGCTTGGAATATGGCAGGCAGAATCAGGATGTGAAAAACCCCTTGTGGTGGTGTTGAGGTTTGGCAGTAGAAGGTTGATACTGGATATACTGCCAGACTATTGTGTTGTTGGAGTTATGATATGGCAATAGAATGCTGCTGCTGGATGTGCTGCCAGTGTCAGGATCTACTGTTGTTTTAGGGGACATTTAAGGAGGAAACAGGAGGAGTGAAGCCACAGTGGTGGTGTTGTTGTAGATATGTGAGGAGGGAGCTGGGAAGTGAAGCCCGTGTTGTTGTTGGGGATTTATGAGGAGGAGGAGGAGGAAGGAGGATTGAAGCCCCAGTGTTGCTGTAGGAACATGTAAGGGTTCCTCTGCCTGCTGACCCCCAAGCATCCACATGTTGATTTTGATAAATTGCAGGAGGACCATGAGAGCCTGGAAGACTGGGTGTTCAAATGGCATATTGAATTTAATGTGTACAAGTGAAAGGTGATGTATATAGGGAAAAATAACCCATTCTGTAGTTACTCTATGTTAGGTCTTTTTTATTAGGAGTTACCACCCAGGAAAGAGATTTAGGTATCATAGTGGATAATACAATGAAATCTTTGGCTCACTGTGTTGCGGTGGTCAAAAAAGTAAACAAACAGCTAAGGGGAATATGATAGATGTCTGTAAAAGTATGAGAGGACTAGAATGGGTAAATGTGAATTGGTTATTTACTCTTCAAGATAATAGAAGGTCTAGGAGCAGTCAATGATGTTAGCAAGTAGCTCATTTACAACAAATCATAGAAAATTATTTTTCACTTAATGCACAATTAAGCTCAGGAATTCATTGCCGGTGGATGTGGTTAGAGCAGTTAGTGTTGAAAGTGTGGATGTGGTTAGAGCAGTTAGGCTTTAAAAAAAGGTTTGGATAAGTTCCTAGAACAGAAATTCATAAACAGCTATTGATCAAATTAACATAGGGAATAACCACTGCTATTACTGGCATTAGTAGCATGGGATCTATTTAAAGTTTGGGTACTTGCTAAGTACTTGTAACCTAGATTGACTGTTGGAAACAGGATGCTGGGCTTGATGTACCCTTGTTCTGACCCAGTGTGGCAACTTCTTATGTTTTATCCTGTTGGACTCTATGCCCTCCAGGACACAAAGTGCCACACCCCACCAAGTTGATTCTCCCTATTATTGCAATATAATTTGTATCCTGGCATAGCAGGGCCCCATTGGTTATCCTCCATCCACCAGGTCTCTGAGATGCCAAATATGTCTATATCATCATTCGTTACTGTATGTTTAAAATTAGGAGCACACATATAGCTGAATAGGCATATTTTATAGAATGTGCATGCACCTTTGTGGATGACATAAAATTAATGCGCATGTGCGCTCCCACCCACAGATGTGCATATATTGTCATGCAGCTGTTTTAAAGTTATTGCCCCTATGCACATAATTTACCCACCTTTTTTAAACATATACTTGCACATAATGTATGCATGAAAGTAAAGGAGGAATTACTCGCACAAGCCTCAATTTGCAGGTGTAACATGAGCACATCAAGGAAATTACCAGTTTTGCCAATTAGTCTACCAGTTCTCCCACTCCTTCTCCAGCCCATTACTTCAACTCACTCCAGTTTACCCAGACCTGTCCCTCCCCATTAGTAACATAGAAACATAGAAATGACGGCAGAAGAAGACCAAACGGCCCATCCAGTCTGCCCAGCAAGCCATGTATTTATTTTTTCGTTTCCTCTCTCTCTCTCATACTTGTTATGCTTGGCTTCTAGTACTCTCTAGTTCTATTTCCCCTCCATCCCACTATCAATGTAGAGAGCAGCGCTGGAACTGCATCAAGTGAATATCCGGCTCAATTAGGGGTAGTAACCACCGCAATAAGCAGGCCACACCACTGCCCCTGTCCACCCAGACTAGGCAATCTACATACAGATCCTCCCTTCCTCATTCCCCCTGCCTTTGAAGCAGAGAGCTACGCTGGACATGCATTGAAAGTAAAGTATCTGCCCAGCTACACCTCGCTTCCCTGTTAATACAAATTTTTTTTATTTTTTAATTTTTCTTCCACATTACCTCTTGGAGTCACAACCGTGTGTATGTACACTGTACATACACATGGTAATATCCTTGTACACTGAACAAGGATATTATCTCAAGGTAGTAGCCCCCATTTCCGCGAGCCACATTAACAAACAAATATTGAACAAGCCTAGTAATTGGCAATACCTATAGCCTATGACCTCACTGGTAATTTTACATACTCTTACCCATCCCTGTTTTTTTTTATTTGGGAGATGGCAGCCCTCCATCCTTCCGCTCCGTGAAGGTGGTATACCATTGGTATCCCGCTCCTTGAATGCCACTCCATCCTTCTGCTCCGTGAAGGTGGAACACCGACCATTGACCACTGGCATCCCGCTCTGTGAATGCCTCTGTGGCTACTGCCACTCCGTGCAGTGTTCTGCCGCCTCCTTCCACCCTTGGGCTTGCGGGCCCCGGTTGTTGATCCCTGTGTCTGCTACTTTTCGTGGCTGTGACAACTCCCCCCCCCCCCCAACAAGATCTTTAATTAGGGCTTCAAGGACTGCTGTTTCTCCCTTTTACTGCAACAGGTCTGAGGCGATCTCTAGCTCAGCCTTTCTGCGCACTTCGGCGGTGGTGGCGGCTGTGGCAGCAGTGGCTTCCTGTTCTTCTATTCTGAGCCCTTCTATCTTGAGGGCTGTTGCTTGTTCAGCATTCTGTATTCTCTTTATTCACGTCCTCTAGACTTGATGGATCCACAGTGTTTATCCCATGCCCCTTTGAAGTCCTTCACAGTTTTTGACTTCACCACTTCCTCCGGAAGGGCATTCCAGGCATCCACCACTCTCTCTGTGAAGAAATACTTCCTGACATTGGTTCTTAGTCTTCCCCCCTGGAGCCTCAGCTCGTGACCTCTGGTTCTGCTGATTTTTTTCTGATGGAAAAGGTTTGTCGTTGTCTTAGGATCATTAAAGCCTTTCAAGTATCTGAAAGTCTGAATCATTTAGATTCTTCAATCTCTCCTCGTATGTCATTCGATGAAGACCCTCCACCTTTCTGGTCGCCCTTCTCTGTACCACTTCCATCTTGTCTCTGTCTCTTTCTAGATACGGTCTCCAGAACTGAACATAGTACTCCAGGTGAGGCCTCACCAAGGACCTATACAAGGGCATAATCACTTCCCTTTTCTTACTCGATATTCCTCTTTGTATGCAGCCCAGCATTCTTCTGGCTTTTGCTATTGCCTTGTCGCATTGTTTCGCAGACTTCATATCATTAGACACTATCACCCCAAGGTCTCTTTCCTGCTCCATGCACATCAGCCTTCCCCCCCCCCCCTTCCCATCGAATACAGTTCATTCGGATTTCCACTCCCCATATGCATGACTTTGCAGTTCTTGGCATTGAATCTCAGCTGCCATATCTTCGACCACTCTTCCAGTTTCCTTAAATCCCGTCTCATTCTCTCCACTCCTTCCGGTGTGTCCACTCTGTTGCAGATCTTAGTGTCGTCCGCAAAAAGACAAATCTTACCTTCTATCCCGTCTGCAATGTCGCTCACAAAGATATTGAACAGGACCGGTCCCAACACCGATCCTTGCGGTACACCGCTTAAAACTGCTCTCTCTTCAGAGAAAGTTCCATTTACCATCACACATTGTCTTCTGTCCGTCAACCAGTTTGCAATCCAGGCCACCACCTTGGCACTCACTCCTAAGTTTCTCGTTTTATTCACCAGTCTCCTGTGCGGAACCGTATCAAAAGCTTTGCTGAAATCCAAGTAGATGACATCGAGCGCTCTTCCTTGATCCAATTCCTTGGTTACTCAGTCAAAAAAGTCAATCAGATTTGTGTGACAGGATCTTCCAATGGTGAATCCATGCTGCCTCTGGTCCAGCAAATCTCCAGACTGTAGATAGTTCACAATTCTCTCTTTCAACAGTGACTCCATTACTTTTCCCACCACTGAAGTGAGGCTAACCTGTCTGTAGTTACCAGCCTCCTCTCTGTTCCCACTCTTGTGAAGCGGGGCCACCACCGCTCTTCTCCAATCTCTTGGCACCACTCCCGTTTCTAGGGATCTATTGAACAGGTCACACAGCGGACCCACCAGCACATCTCTGAGCTCTCTAAGTATCCTTGGATGAATCCCATCAGGCCCCATGGCTTTGTCCACTTTCAGATTCTTTAGCTCTTCCCATACATTTTCTACTGTAAAAGGATTTTCATCTACTCCACTCCCCTCCCCTCCAGTTTCTTGTTGTGTAGAGATGGTCCTTCTCCAGGGTCTTCTTTAGTGAACACAGAACTGAAGTATTCGTTTAATATTTCTGCCATCTCTTCATCTCTCTCCACACATTGATCATTTCCACCTTTCAATTTCACTATACCACTTTGAACTTTTCTCTTTTCACTGATGTATCTGAAAAATGTTTTGTCACCATTCTTTATCTCCTTGGCAATCCTCTCTTCTGCTTGACTTTTTGCCGACTTGATTAATTTCTTTGTCTCCCTCAGTTGAATCAAATATTCTTCTTTGTGCTCCTCCCTTTGGGATCTTTTATATTTCTTGAATGCTGTTCTTTTAGCCTTAATTTTGTCAGCCACCTCCTTTGAGAACCAGATAGGTTTCATTTTTCTTTTTCTTTTCTTTACATTTCTAACATATAGAGTAGTTGCCTTGGTAATTGCTCCTTTTAGATTGGTCCACTGCTGATCCACATCTCTCTCGTTCTCCCAGCCTTTTAGTTCTTCCTCTAGGTACTTCCCCATTTCCTCAAAGTCCGTGTTTTTGAACTGTAAAACTCGGGTCTTTGTGCTTCCTTTCCATATTCTTTTAGTGATATTAAACCATCCCGTTTGATGATCACTGGTGCTGAGGTGGGTGCCCACTTGGACATCAGAAACATTATCTCCATTACGGGTCGATACTCTAAGGCCGCGGTAGAAACAGTGCGGCAGTGTCAGGCGCACCCTCGTTCCCCGCACGCACAGTTCTCTTCACCTACCACTCTATACTCTCTTCTAATTGCATGCAAATGCATGCCGTGGCTGCGAAGCCTTAGGCAAGCGTTAGGCCCGCGCAACCCATTTTACTGTATAGAGCGCCTATACAGTATCCTGGGTTCACGGGCCTAACGCTTCCCGGCCGCGCTTGTATCTGTCATTTCAAATGTCATTTCAAATAACATTTGAAATGACAGGTACCAGGAAGTGGACAGTTATGTTCCCCGATGCTCGGCAAACTATCCCCCAGCCCCCACTCACCTGCCCTGGCCACGTCCGCTCCCCGGTGCAGCCCCAGTCCTGTCTCCTCCTCCCGAAGCAAAAAAAACAAAACAAAACTGAAAAAGTAGCAAGGCTCGGGCTTGCTACGATAGTCCCTTCTCCCTTCTCCTCTCCTCCCAATTTCGGTGCTCAAGGCGGCCGGGTGGGCGTGCATTCATCCAGGCAGAGGGAGCCGGCGGCAAAAGCGGCCTCCGGCTCCCTCTGCCTGGATGAATGCACAGCCCCCGCCGGCAGCGAATGAATGCCCGTGCGATTTCGGCGCTCAAGGCATGAGCGCTGAAATCGCACGGGCATTCATTTACTGCCGGCGGGGGCTGCTGGATGAATGCACGGCCGCTGCCGGCATCGAATGAATGCCCGTGCGATTTCGGCGCTCAAGGCGTGACGTCACGTCATGTGACTGCCTTGAGCGCCGAAATCGCACGGGCATTCATTTACTGCCGGTGGGGGCCGTGCATTCATCCAGGCAGAGGGAGCCGGAGGCTCCCTCTGCCTGGATGAATGCTGATTGTCTTCAACCAGATCTCTGATTGAAGACAATCAGCACATTTATTATCACGTATGCCAGATAATGAGCAGGTGTAAAAATACATGAGTATGTTGGAAAAGGTACATGTGTGTCTTTTAAAATAGCAACTTATGTCCACATGTGTTGGTCTCGCCCTGGAACACCCATAGACATCATTTTATTACATGCATATATTTTCACACAAATGTGAATATACATGCTTACTTGCAGCTTTTAGAAGATACTGAATACACATGTAGCAGCTACTTATGCTCGAATGCGCTATTTATTGTGCATGCAACATTTTTACAATTCACCATATTGAATCTACCCTAGGAATTTGAAATAAACGCTCCTGCACATCTAAAGGGAGTATGTATAATTCTGAAATAAAATGTATGTATTTCAGACCAGATTCTAGTGACTCCCACTCTGACATTATCATATAACTTAACTCCACATGAGGCTCTCCACAAGATCAACATGTGTTTGATGCTACAATATATGCTGAAGATATGTTGTCTTATGGAGAGCACCATGTGGATAGAACCATGATTTATAACATGATTTATTATCCAAACAGTGCTCCAAACCACCATCTTCGCCAAAACCGACTACTGCAACTCCCTTCTCCTCGGCCTTCCTAACAACGCCATTCACCCCATTCAAATTTTACAAAACACAACAGCCCGAATCTTAACCAACTAACGCAGACACGACCATATTACACCTGTTCTAAAAGATCTACATTGGCTCCCAATAGCTTCCCGTATACAATATAAGACTCTCTCTCTCATCCACAAGGCTTTATACAATCCTGAAATGAACTGGTTTAATGAATCCTTCCGCTTACACCAGTCTAATAAGCCTACTAGACACGCACATCTCGCAACTATGCCCATCCCTTCCCCTAAACTCTACAAACTAACATCTACCAGAGCCCGTGCAATATCGATAGCTGGGCCGACCCTTTGGAACACAATGCCAGTTGAACTACGGCAAGAGGAATGCCTCAAATCGTTCAAGCGGAAGCTCAAGACCTGGCTCTTCGCCAAGGCATACACCTAATTTCTCCCTTCCTCTCTACTGCCCACCCTTCCTCTCCTCTGCCCCTCTCTTCTGGCCCTCTATCCCCTCACTTCGCCCTTCTCCTACCTTTTTCTCCCCCCCTCACCTCGTTCCCTTCCCTCTGCTCGCCACTCCCCCCTCTCCTCCTAGCACTCCTAAATTGCTTATCTCTTAGTGTCTTCCTTTTGTACTTATGTATATATTTACAAACCTCGTTGATTATTTAATGCAAATTTCCCCTTGTTATTCACACCCTCATTTATTCATTTGTTAACTTGTTTTATTTGTTCAATGTAAAGCGCCATGCCTGGCGTTTGTTTGTGTTACACTGTAAACCGATGTGATATCCTGGATGAATGTCGGTATATAAAAATTTTAAATAAATAAATAAATAAACTTGTTCCCCTGAAGCAGTTTGTTCTAACAAAACATTGGTTGATGTCAGGATTCTGGACTGTGAGTGATGAAACACTAAGGGTCTGATTTTCAAAAGCAGTGACATGTTTAAAAATGGTTTTACATGTGTAAATGCACTTTACCTGTGTAAGTGGACTTTGAAAATTGCTACAATATATGCCATTGAATTGTGCATACATAGGATTTACCCGCATAAGTGCACTTTATGTGTGTAAATAGCTTTTGAAAATTACTATGATAATATATTACATTTATATTTATTTATTTATTTATTTATTTATTTATTTTGTATACCGACATTCGATCGAGATATCACATCGGTTTCCAGATAACTAAAGGAATAGGGTGATAACAGCCCTATTTTACATTATAACATGGTATTAAATAGATATAAGAATATTTTACATTATAACATGGTAATAAATATAACAAGAATATTTTACATTATAACATGGTAATAAATATAACAAGTTGTAACAGAACTAACAGGAGTACATGGAACATTAGACTATAGTATATAACATATGTACATAAATGGCTTGTTGATGAGGATAAATTATGGTAAGGAGAGCAGGGAGTGTAGAGGGGGGAGGGGAGAGAAAGGGATGTGTGGGAGGAAGGTAGTGATAGGGAGGGAAAGGGTGGTGTGAGATGCTTGTGTAGGGAGGGAAAGGTGTGGGGCGAGATGCTTGTGGAGGGGGCATGGAGTGGATGGTGCGATTGGGCGGGTTATGTGTCGGGTGGGAAAGCTTTTAAAAATAGCCATGTTTTGAGGTGTTTTTTGAAGACTTGCAGTGAAGGTTCGTTTCTGAGACAGGTGGGGAGGGTGTTCCATAAGGTGGGGCCCGCTATTGTTATGGCTCGTTTGCGGGTGACGTTGAGGTGTGCAGCTTTGAGATTGGGGACGGCTAGGAGTCCAGTGTTGGTGGATCTGAGAGTTCTTTGAGTGGGGTAAGGTTGTATTCCGTTGTTTAGCCAGTCCATTTTGTTGTTGTTTATTTTTTTGTGCATGAGGGTGAGGGTTTTATACTGGATTCTTTGTGTAATGGGTAGCCAGTGGAGTTCTTTGAGCGTGGGTGTGATGTGAGGGGATTTTTTGTTGTTAGAGATGATTCTGGCGGCAGCGTTCTGTAGAACTTGGAGGGGTTTGATGTGTATTTCTGGTAGTCCGAGGAGGAGGGAGTTGCAGTAGTCTAGTCTTGACAAGATAATTGATTGGAGGACTGTTCGGAAATCGTGCTCTTGGAGAAGGGGTTTGAGTTTTTTTAGTGTCTGCAGTTTGAAGAATCCATCTTTGATTGTATTGGAGATGTGTTGTTTAAAGTTGAGTTGGCTGTCAATTGTTACGCCTAGGTTTCTTGTGGATGGCGTGAGTGAGGTTTGTGAGATTTGTGGCACTCCCGGGTTGATTGAGTTTCCTGGGTGGTCAGAGGGGGTGCACATGAGTGGATAGGAGGGATGGTCATCGTGGATGTGAATGATTTCTGTTTTGGCTTGGTTGAGACATAGTGATAATTGAGATAGTAAGTGGGATAAGTTTGAGCTGAGTTTGTTCCATTTTTCCATAGTGAGTTGAATGGAGTTGTTTATGGGGAGTAATATTTGTATGTCGTCTGCATAGACAAAGTAGGTGAGGTTTGCCTCTGATAGGTATTTGCATAGTGGGATGAGGTATATGTTGAAGAGGTAGTTATATGAGGTATATGTTGAAGAGTAGTTATACACATAACTACTTTTAAAATTACCTCCAAAGGTTTTTACTGCTATGTATAAAATATTTAAAAGAAAGATTTTTTTCTGGAGGTAAATGATTGAGTGGAACTGTAGTGGAACAAGTAAGCCACATGCGTCTTTGGCTTGCTGATACTTCTTATTATAAACTGTATTTGTTGACAGTGATGTCAAGCGATACAGTAAAGTTATTATTTTCACATACTCAATCTTCAAATTAGCCAGACAAGAGGAGTTGATGTCACCCTGTTTGATAGTGGCTTAATTCCATACTTCACAATCTTTTGCAGTTTTAGTGGCAGTTAACAGTAGTAAGACACGCAGGAGGGGACAATGGCACAAAAGAAAATACAACTTGACCTTAAGCAGTTTTCCATGGCAAACCGTAAAGACGTGAGAGTGGCAGACGTGGAGGCAGAAGAAGATGCAAACAGTGTGGTGCTAGAGGTATACCACAATTCAAATGGGGCTGCAAATAGAGAGGATGATGAGAGCATGCCTACCAGTGCAGACTTTCGGCAGTGATTTTCTGAAGTGTGTCAAAACATGGCCATAATTAAATCATTTTGAAGCTATGGTGGCAGAGCTGCGGGGAGATGTCACAGATCTTGGTAGGAGAGTGGCTGTGATGGAGATGTGCCGCTGAACACGTATCATAAGGAGGTGGCTGATATGGTTAAAATATTGCAGGAGCTGGATGAAAGGTTGGAGGACCTTGAGAATAGGTCACATCATTTGAATCTTCATTTTCAAGGAGTGCAGGAGACAGTAGAGAACGTGGACTGTTTTCAAATCATCACCAGCATCTGTACCATGATTCTGCAGTCTAAGAAGAGCATGGAGGAACTGCCTATAATCAATTTGGACAGATCCCATAAAGCCTTAGGGGTGTCCGAGGCAACTTTCCCTAGGATATCGTGGCTTGTTTCCACAGCTTTGCTGTAAAAGAAAAAGTGGCAAAGCTAACCCGTAAAATGGAAAAAATAATTGGAAAGATCAATTTGTGGAGGTGTTTCAGGATATTTCTCTGATTACTATAAGGAAATGCCGTGAATTTAAAGGAATCCTCAACATTAAAAAAAAGGAAGAAAAATGGTACTGATAGCTATTTCCCTTTGGGCTTCATTTTTTAATTCGAGGCAAATCAGCTAAAGTGAAAATAGTGGTGGCAGTGACATTATTCCTGTGCAATGAAAGAGTGTCAGTGCCATTAGGGGAACCATGAGAAAACACCAAACCATTGCCAAGGAGGTAGGATGAACAAAACAAGTGACAGAGAGTACCCAGCAAAGGAAGATGACTTCGGAGACAGTTGGGAAATCCTTTTTCACCAGCTTGGAGAAGAGACGGCTGAGGGGGGATATGATAGAGGTGCTTAAAATCATGAGACGTCTAGAATGGGTAGATGTGAATTGGTTATTTACTCTTTCGGATAATAGAAGGACTAAGTGGCACTGCATGAAGTTAGCATGGGGCACATTTAAAACTAATGAGAGAAAATTATTTTTCACTCAATGCACAATTAAACTCTGGAATGTATTGACAGGGGATGTGGTTAGTGCAGTTAGTGTAGCTGGGCTTAAAAAAGGATTGGATAAGTTCTTGGAGGAGAAGTCCATTACCTGCTATTAATTAAGTTGACTTAGAAAATAGCCTCTGCTATTACTAGCAACAGTAGCATGGGTTAGACTTAGGTTTTGGGTATTTGCCAGGTTCTTATGGCCGGATTGGCCACTTTTGGAAACAGGATGCTGGGTTTGATGAACATAAGAACATAAGAAAATGCCATACTGGGTTAGACCAAGGGTCCATCAAGCCCAGCATCCTGTTTTCCAACAGTGGCCAATCCAGGCCATAAGAACCTGGCAAGTACCCAAAAACTAAGTCTATTCCATGTAACCATTGCTAATGGCAGTGGCTATTCTCTAAGTGAACTTAATAGCAGGTAATGGACTTCTCCTCCAAGAACTTATCCAATCCTTTTTTAAACACAGCTATACTAACTGCACTAACCACATCCTCTGGCAACAAATTCTAAAGTTTAATTGTGCGTTGAGTAAAAAAGAACTTTCCCCGATTAGTTTTAAATGTGCCCCATGCTAACTTCATGGAGTGCCCCCTAGTTTTTCTACTATCCGAAAGAGTAAATGAACCCTTGGTCTGACCCAGTATGGTATGTTCTTATGAGCAGAGAGTATTTGAAGAGACTCCTGTGGTTGTTGGATATCTAATGTGACTGTATTGGGGTAGCATAGTACTTATGGTTATACATTTACTGTTTTCATTGCGGATCTTATTCTCTTTATAAGGGGTTATGAATAGAGCTTGGCAGATAGTTGCTTGACAGGGTGGAGTATACCCACCAGTGGAGGATGGGTGTGGTGAGGGGTTGAGAGGTAGGGGAGGGGAGGGGAGTGGGGGGGAGATGATGGGGGAGGGTAGCAGAGGGTTCCTGTGTGGGTGGTATGGGATAGGGCAGGTGAGGTATGGTAGAGTGGCTGAGGTGGTGAATGGAGTAGGGAAGGTTGGTCAGATATGTGCATATACAGAGAGTGTGGAGATATTGAAACATGATGATAAATAGTTCTAATAAAAATTATTTCCTTGAATGAGGAAAGGGTGACTGCTCCTACTAAAAGAATATTGATGAAAGAAGCAGAAACCTTGAGAGCAAATATTATTTTCTGTCAGGAAACACATTTAAGAGTGAAAAATGAGAGGTTGATGGTATCTAAAGCATATCCTAACCAATACTATGCCTCCACTGTGAAAAACAAAAATACGCTGGGGTGGGGATCTTATTCATGAGTCACTTAATTATTAATGTTAAGGCTGTGATTTGAGATATTGAAAGGAGGGTTTTGTTCTTGAAAGTGGTAATATAAGGAAAGTTATTCATATTGGTAAATGTCTGTATACCCAACATATCACAGGTTTTTTTTAAATGTATTATCCACAACCCTTACTGGGTGGGTAGAGGGCCTTTTATTGGTTGGGAGTGACTTTAATTTGACACTGACATTACCCTTTCTCTATAATTCAAGTAGGCCTCCCAACTGCAGATATCTAAATGGGCAAAGGCGATCGGCGCCCTTTTGAGTACTGGCATCGGATGGCCGGCGTGCAGGAGGTCGCTCCCGGACCCCCGCTGGACTTTTGGCAAGCCTTGTGGGGGTCAGGAAGCCCCCCCCCCAAGCTGGCCAAAAGTCGCTGGGGGTCCAACGGGGGTCCCGGAGCGACCTCCTTAACTCCGGCCGTCCGATGCCAGTACTCAAAATGGCACCGATAGCCTTTGCCCATACTATGTCACAGGGGCTACTGGTGCCATTGGTCAGCCCCTGTCACATGGTAGGAGCACAAGATGGTGCCGATGACCATATCACAGGGGCTGACCAATGGCACCGGTAGCCCCTGTGACAAAGGCTATCGGCGCCATGATGAAACTGGTACCGAGGGTGTGAGAGTGCAGGGGATGGCTCCCGAACTCCCCGCTGGACCACCAAGGAGTTTTGGTAAGTCTTGGGGGGGGGGGGTGTCAGGAGGGTGGAGGGTTGTAGTTAATTTTAATTTTAGCTGGGACACGAATAGAAATCGCTGTATTAACGCATCGGGGCGCCATATGGCCGAATGCAACGTATCTGCTCCCCGACGAATCCGAATCACGAATGTAACGTATGGCGTCCCTCTGCACATCCCTAGTTGTCTGACAATCATATAATGAAAGCTATTAATGAAACGAGGGGTTAGCCCAGTTACAGATCAGGAGTGTCTGAAAGTAGTGATACATGGGAAAATAATTTCAAGGGGATTGTTTCTTATTAAAGAGAAAGAAAAGAGTAGATTACAGTTAATGCAGAAAATAGCCACTTTTGCCTATCTCTTCATTCAGTGCTATATTCTAGGGATGTGAATCGGGTGCCCAATCGTTTGCACTTTCGGGTTCGTCTGGCCACAAGAAAATCTCATTTTCCCGTGGATCGGCATTTTCTTTTTTGTGAAAAATCGTGTTTTGGCTAAAAATAAAGAGTTTTTTGTTAGTGCACGCTAACAAAAATTTGGGGAAAAATGTTCTTTTCGCTTTTTAACTGATATATAATGAATTCTTTTACTTATAGGCACATTGACTTTTGCTTTTATTGGAAACTCTTTGTTGGAATGCCCTAACTATCCTGTTTTGTTAGTATCCTTTGAATATACCTCCTTCTGAACCATGAGTTGCTGAGTGACTGTTGGCTTTCTCCCTTGTTCTAGTTTAAAAGCTGCCTTATCAACTTTTTAAAGATTAGTGCCAGCAGCCTGGATCTACTCTGCATATTGTGGAGCCTGTGTTTTCAGAAAAGACTTCCCTCCTTTAAAAGGTTGCACAGTTCCTTACAAAACTGAATCCTTCTTCCCTGCTCCATCATCCTATCCACGTATTAAAACTCCATATCTCTGCCTGCTTCTGGAGACCTACATGTGGAACAGGAAGAATTTCAGAGAATGCTACCAGGAAGTTCTGGATTTCAGCTTTTTAACTAAAATCCTAAATTTGGCTCCTAGAACCTCTCTGTCATACCTTTCTATTTCGATTGTGCCCACATATACCATGACATCCAGCTCCTTTCCAATACTGTCAAAAATCCTGTGTAGGTGATTCATGAAATCCACCACCTTCACACCAGGCAAGCAAGTTATCAGGTGATCCTCAAATCCACCAGCCTCCCAGCTATCTACATTCAAAATAATGAAATCACCAACTATGATGGCCAACCTAACCCTTTCCTTCTGGGAAGTAGCCCTGGAAGACTTGTCCTTTGTGTAAGAGGACAATGCATCACATGGAGAGCAGGTCAGGATCATTTCCTGCTACACCAGGATGATGATCTCCAACCAGGAGACCTTCCTCCTCCAAGGCAGTACCAGGGCTGCTAGACTAGGTTAGAGACTTGGCTATTATGTCCACGAAGGTAAAAAACCACACACACAAACACTAGGAAAAAAAACACTTAGCTCCCTGGTCTTCTTTCTTAATCAAAAGAAACACACACAGACTCTGTATATTTGAATTGCATAAATAAAAAGTAAAAAAAAAAAAAGTATCTAATCCACCCCCCACCCCCAGATATGCCTTTCCTTTCTGCAGATACGATAATGCATGTAGTGGCACTATATGCATAATCTTTCTACACACAGGGAAGACAATTTTCTTAGCTTATTCTGAGGCTAAATTACTATTTTAACCAGAAACTTGACTTTTAAAATGATCTGGCCTAAGCCTTATTAGTGTGAACATGCAAAAATAGAGGTAGATCTTAAAAAAGTACACGCAAAATCGGAGCGGCCTTGGAGGGAACTTTCCTTCCGCGTCCCCCCACCTTCCCCTCCCTTCCCCTATCTATCCCACCCCCCAGCCCTTTCTAAATCCCCCCCTACCTTTGTTGTGCAAGTTACACCTGCTTGAGGAAGGCGTAACTTGTGCGCGCCGCCTCGGCATCCCCCGGCACAGACCGCAGTGCTGGGGGACTTGGGACCGCCCTCCCGGCCCGCCCCCCGAACTGTCACCATGCCCCTAGACCCACCCCGGACCCGCCCCGGACCCCGAACATGCCCCCAGGCACACCCCCGGCCTGCCGACATGTCCCCCAGACACGCCCCCTCCCGCCCCTTTTACAAAGCTCCGGGACTTACGGGTGTCCCGGGGCTTTGCACGCGCCGGCGGCCTATGCAAAATAGGTGCACCGGCGCGCAGGGCTTTTAAAATCTACCCCTTAATGTGACCATGTATGCAAATGAAGGGATATCACATACAAATGAGGCTTAAAGTGTTCTTTTCTATATGCTATTTCCCTTTTGCTCACTAATGGCAAATGTTTAGCACATATCTCATAACAGGTATTATATTTATACCATGTAGGGAAAAGCTTAAAATTCTCTAAGTGTCCAAATCCCACATGCCAATTGGCCAAAACCCCACTGTCACAAACTGCCCCCTCTCCAGTCCCCTCCCCAGTGTTGTATTAGCTCAACCTCTCAAAAACATACATTTGACACCTCCCCTTATAACTTTATCAGACCTCACCCCCAAACATCTGAGGAAGATCTAACCCTAAGCCCCCTCTGTCCCCCCACCCACAAAGTCCCAATCCTCTCCATCCCTTCAGAATGCATTTCTACAGTTCCATATGGTCTGGCTCATGACAAATGATGATGATAGGAGGTGCTAAACCACTATCACATGATGAAGCACATTCTACACTCATTTGGATTTGAGCCAGAGGACAGAAAGAAAATGTCTCTATAATCCTGTGCCAAATATCATGAATCCATCAAGCCTCTTTCACAATCACTTGTTTCACTTTAAAGCAACCTTTAACTTAATTTTTCTTTGGTATTTCTATGTTCAGGAAGTGTATTCCAAGTTGAAATTCTCCTATGGTGAAATTTTCAGTTGTTTAATATTCATAGCTTCTTTTTTATAATAACTTCAATTATATATATGAAACAAGTAAATGATCAATTGATTTTGGAACAGGAAAAAGATGTGAGTGCCAGAAGTTATGTATTAGCTTAACAAGATATACTAATGAATGCAATTTTAGATGACTGACAATCACTCATTTTTGTTTAAGAAACTCTTAGGAAATATTCAAAAGTGCACCTGTATAGATGAAATAGGCAGTCAACTGGAAACTTGTTTCTTTCCATTATGATATGAGACTGGTGTTAGATATCAGTAATTCTAATAAGAATCTATAGGTAAATTAAAACAGAAAAATATACAAATGCAACAAAAATGTATAATAAAACAAATATAATATAATAAAATATAAAACATTATAAAATTATAAAATCTAATAAAAAACAGAACATGTTTCTCAGATGAGCAAAGAATTAATTATTCATAAGCTATATAGCATTTAGAGGTATTTTTACCAAAAAGTGCCTGGTAAACACATAGGTCTATATAATAAGGACTTATCATATCAAAATCTATGTGACAAATGAGGTTGTTCCCAGTATGATACTGCCATAATATTTAAATACATAAACTGTTCTGAAAATCAGGAAAATAAAGTATTTGGGCATTCACATGGTATCTACTAAATTGGGGTAACAAATTTAATAATGTTTGCAACATATTTAGTATGAAAATTTGCTTGCAACCTAAAGTCTGACATTAGTTAAATAAATAGCAGCAAGATATGAGTGACATTGTTGATAAACAAATACAGAACTAAACAAAGTATAGGCAATGTTTTTAAAGGTTTGGCTAGAAACACAAATGATTTAGATATATTTAATGAAAATCAGGAGAATATAAAATAATATTAATTTGTCAGGATACAAACAGAACAATTAAACTTAGAAATATATATAAAAGCCAATGTACTAACCAACCGGTTTTTTGCAGTTTAGTGGCCATTTTGCAAAAGTTTGAGGCAAATGCAAATGCATAATTTGCATCTATAACTCACTTTCACACAAAATGTTCCATTTATTCCTGGCAATATCAATGTGTGAAATATTTCTCTTGCTCGCAACCCCATTGGGGGCCACCATGTTTTAAAGGGGCCATGGGATCCATCATTCCACTCCCTGCTCCCCATAAAACAATTCCCTGGTGGTGCTATTGGACTTCCTACTCTAACCCCCTAGTTCCTCTTGTGAAAAAAATGTTAAAAAGCTGTAGGGGTTTGTTAAGCCTCACACCTTGCTCCATCTAAAAGATTAAAAAGAAACCCAATAGGTGAATATTAATCAAACAATATGAAACAAATTCATCATATATATATATATGCTGACTCTTATGTTTAAACACTAGTATACTATAAGCATAAATGGAGATACTGATCATACTCATGAATAGAGTGTGATTAGTCCTGAAAAAGACTGTGTCAGAGAGTATAATCATTGGTCATATAGCTAAGTTCCTTTTTTTCAAAGCATTTTTCGTATTGCAATTAGAATCACTAATCTTTTAAGTGACCGAGTGACTGGGTACACATCTTCAAAAGCTTCTGCTGCCTGACACTGTACCAGTGTTTCCCACATCTGTATCAGGGGCACATTCATATTCATTGTACACCCCTGTTATATGTAAACCGGCATGATGTGATTGTATCATGAATGCCGGTATATAAAAATCTTAAATAAATAAATAAATTAAATAAATATAAGAAAACTAAGATTCAACAAAAGTTCCAAAAATCAATGTAAAACATCTTTGAAATATTCAGGAAATACTATGGAGTCCTCCTGACATAAATAATATACATCTATCCAAGGAAATGTGCTGCTCATCATAATAAACATCCACTGACATGTCTGCACAAATGCTAAATTAGAAATCTGGCATACTATAAATTTTGCAGAGCTTGTGCTCACTCAGTAAAGTTTTCACTATATGTTTCAGCATCTCTGTATGATCTAAACCAGAACAGGAGCAGCAACATCATTTTAAAAGGAAAAAAACATTGTCAACCAAAAAACAAGTTATCATGATATTGAAAGTAGCATTGGAATAAAAAAAAATATTACTTCTGCTGAATATTATAGTTATACTAATCACTCTCCTTTTTTAATCTCTTTAGAGCATTCATATTAAGTTAAAAAATGAACTTTTGTTCTCGATAGTCCAAAAAAAGCAGCTGTGTCAAAGCCTCTGACAGAGGGATGGATCATCTGAAATACAATCTACTTTAGATCAGCAAATGTATGAGTAAAATCTGTGCAATGTTTCACAGTATCCAGAATATCATCCCCAACTCCCACAAATTCAGAAACTGAAGAAAAAAATAGTTTACAGTGGGTTTTTGTAGAATAAGAACTGTGACCCTGTCTCCTCAACTGAGCAAAATCCAGGATATCTGTCCCCACTAGGGGTGTGCATTCGTTTTTGCCGTATTGGCGATCTGCAACGTATATTGCACTATTCGTAGTATTCGTGGGGAAGTGAAACGTATCATGATTCCCCACAAATACACAAATCTTCGCCGAATTATACGGCCACCTAAATAAAAATTTAAACAAACCCCCACCCTCCTGAACCCCCCCAAGACTTACCAAAACTCCCTGGTGGTCCAGCGGGGGGTCCAGGAGCCATCCCCTGCACTCACACTCTCGGTGCCGATTTCATCATGGCGCCGATAGCCTTTGTCACAGGGGCTACCGGTGCCATTGGTCAGCCCCTGTAACATGGCCATCGGCGCCATCTTGTGCTCCTACCATGTAACAGGGGCTGACCAATGGCACCGGTAACCCCTGTGACATAGTATGGGCAAAGGCTATCGGCGCCATTTTGAGTACTGGCATTGGACGGCCGGAGTGCAGGAGGTCGCTCCGGAACCCCCGTTGGACCCACAGGGACTTTTGGCCAGCTTGGGGGGCCTCCTGACCCCCACAAGACTTGCCAAAAGTCCAGCGGGGGTCCGGGAGCGACCCTCTGCATGCCGGCCGGCCGATGCCAGTACTCAAAATGGCGCCGATCGCCTTTGCCCTCACTATGTCACAGGTACCAACAGTCGGCCCCTGTGACATAGTGAGGGCAAAGGCGATCGGCGCCATTTTGAATACTGGCAGCAGATTGCCTTTGCCCTCACTATGTCACAGGGGCTGACCGTCAGTACCTGTGACATAGGGCCTCATTTTCCAAGGAGTTACCGCGTGTGATAATTCCGCAAACTGTGCTATCAGCAGTTAATGCGATTTGCAAATTTTTAATTCAGGGGGCGGAGCAAATGTAAAGTAGGGAGGATTTATGGTGTGCCACAAAATAGTGCAGCTCCTAATGTTACAGGTTTATCACATCTCCTGTCAGGCCTGTTTCAGTATATATGTATGTATGTATGTATGTATGTATGTATGTATGTGAGTGAGTGAGTGAGACTTACCATAGTGCTCCTCCCTCCTCCCTAGACAGGTGTTTGTATCCCTATGGGAGGCTCACCTAGTAACTCGAGGTGAGGTTTATGTATTAGTGTAGAGGGTTAGGGGCCACTTTTACATTCAAAGTGAGATGTACGAACAGAACAGTGGTCTCTTGTGAAGATTTGATGACCTACGGAGTGAGGAAACTCACTCAAAGATGAGATTTGTGCAATGTTCTCTCCACCTAGCTTGTTGTTACCCAGGTAGAGAGTCCATCAAGCTAGGTGGAGAGAACATTGCACAAATCTCATCTTTGGGTATGTTTCCTCTCTCCATAGGTCATCAAATCTTCACAAGAGACCACTGTTCTGTTCGTACGTCTCACGTTGAATGTGAAAGTGGCCTCTAACCCCCTACACTAATACTGAAACCTCACCTCGAGTTACTAGGTGGGCCTCCCATAGGGATACAAATACCTGTCTAGGGAGGAGGCACTATGGTAACTCACTCTCTCTCTCTCTCTCTCTCTCTCTCTCTCTCTCTCTCTCTCTCTCTCCCTCTCCCTCTCCCTCTCCCTCTCCCTCCCTCCCCCTCCCCCCCATCCAGCACTGAGAGTACAGGGGATGGCTCCTGGACCACCAGGAAGTTTTGGGGGGCTGTAGTTAATTTTAGCTGGGACACGAATAGAAATTGCCGTATTAATGCATCGGGGCGCCATACGGCCAAATGCAAAGTATATGCTCCTCGACGAATCCGAATCACGAATGCAACGTATGGCGTCCCTCTGCACATCCCTAGTCCCCACTCCCACAGAGGATACAAAAATCCAGCAATAACTGGATTATGGTGCATTCAGGTAGAATACGGCAAATGACAAAGAGGCATCTACTTTCCCTGATGATACCCTTACATAATGCTTTTTCTACATTGGAATATGAAGCTGATCTAGAAACAGAAAATGAGATGGTGTCTGAAAAGGAAGACACCCCCATGCACTTGAAAATCCCTTCCCCGGGACACTCATCATTACAGGAATTAATCTGGGAACTCATTTTGAGGGGGACACAATAGTTATATGCTTTCCTTGATCCTCAACTGATAGAAAAACAATTATAATGCAATTATAGAAGAAAGTAAGCACTCTTTTTTTTTCATTCTTTATTTCTCAATTTTAAATTTTACAAAATTAAATTTGCAAATAAGATAAACCAATGGAAGTCTAAGAAACAATTTCCATAATACAAATAGTCAATCATCCTCTATGAGGAAACAAAAAAAAAGAAAGAGTTGTATATAGACTCCAGTATATCCATAACTCAATATAATATTATTTTGAAAGATCCAGTAATTTCCGGGAGAGAAACTAACAAACTTAATAGGCAAATTACTACACTTCTACAAGCTTTACTTATTCCTTTAAATTATGGGAGACGAAGCAATGGGGGTCTTAGTTTGAAGAAATTCTTTCAATTGTAAAGAAACCATTTAATTCTGCCCCCCTCCTTAACACACATTTGCATGGAAATTTCAACATGAAATTATAACCTAGGGAAATTATTTCAGGACGTAGGGCTAAAAATGTTCTACACTGCTCTTGTGTGATCGAAGAGAAGTCAGGAAACGTTTTTACATTTCCATTCATATAGGTAATAGGGAACTTCCTAAAATACATTTTCATAATATTTTGTACATCTACTGATGTTATTAAAGACACCAAAAGGATAGCTCTGTCCAACTCTAAAACTGAACTCTCTAATATTTCAGTTAAATTATCTTGCAAATTTAACCGATTAGAATTTACAGATGTTTTCGGCAAAAAATAACATTTATTTATTGCAGGTTAATTCCCTTCCTCAAATCCAAGGACATCTTGAAAAAATCTTTTTAAGGAAACCTACGGGATTTCTCCCAAAATCCGTGGAAAATTTAGAATCTTTATATTTAAGTGTCTGTTAGCATTTTCAAGAGCTTCCACTCTTCTGGTGAGAAATAGTTTATCTTTCACCGCTGTAGCTTTTAGGGATGTGCAGCAGAAATGGATTCGTCCCATTTGGGATTCGGATTCGTAGGGGCCAAAATCTGTTGCATCTGTTCTTGGGGGCCCCCGATCCGTTCATATGTCAAAAATAAATTTGTTCCCCCCAAAAACCCCATCCCAACCCTTTAAAGTTATTTATCTACAACCCCTCACCTTCTTGACCCACCCCCTAAGACTTGCCAAAAGTACCTGGTAGTCCAGCGGAGTTCCTGGAGTGATCTCCTGCACTCGGGCTGTCGGCTGCCGGTATTCAAAATGGCACTGATAGCCCCTATGACATAGTAAGGGCAAAGGCTATCAGCATCTTGGAGTCCCCCAAAACTGGCCAAAAGTCCCTGGTGGTCCAGGGATCGCTCTAGGACCTAGAGCGATCTCCTGCTCATGGGTCGTCTGCTGCCAGTATTCAAAATGGTGCCGATAGCCTTTGCCCTTACTATGTCACAGGGGCTATCGGCGCCATTTTCAATACCAGCAGCCGACAGCCCGAGTGAAGGAGATCACTCCAGGAACCCCGCTGGACCACCAGGTAATTGTGGCTTGGGGGGGGTCAGGAGGGTGGGGGGCCTATTTGTTGGTGATCCGTTGTATTCGTGGGGGTTCGCCATACGTTTTGGAACCCCCACGAATACAACAAATATGGCATATACATTGCGGATTCACAATACATCGAAAATGAATGCACACCCCTAGCAGTCTTAAAAGCTGGGTTTTCTCGTTCCTTTTCCTGCAAAACCAAAACGTGTAGATATCGAATCAACTTTCTGTTGAAATTCAATAGACTTTTGTGTATTTTGGGATGCCAAATACTCCACTTTAGTATTTAGATTGTTCAGTGTGGTAGCAACCGCCACCATCAAGTCCCATAATGCAGCCAATGCCACAACTTCAGGGCGTTCAGGAATCCTTAGGGGCTTAACTTCAGGGGCAGTCTCCTTCGGTAATTGCAGGCTAATACCTATAAGACTTACCCCTCCTTCTGCCCCCTCTGCTTGTATGGTTCTCGAAGTCACCGTGCTGTTCGACACTGCCGGTACCACCTCACTCCCAGTTGTATTCTCTGCCTGCATACCGGAAGGAATCTCCTCATTCAGCGCGCCGTTTTGAAACATGATCCCTGAGCATTGTGTTGGGGCTGGTCTGAGATCTGGGCTCAGCATTGTCTCTTCCGGAGCAGGGGCTGCTCCCTCCAATCCATGTTCCAAGGATTCCTCAACTGCTGGTTCCTCTAAAGCTTGTGAGGTAAGGAAACAAATGATTTCTTGCTGCATCACTGAAGATGGTGGGGGTGTTGAGGGGTAAACCCTGACTTTCCCCTTCCTTTTTGGAGGCATGAGAAAAGCAGCAAGAGGAATTCACCCGAATAGCAGGACCTCTCTCGGCTCCTACACGCGAAGTGCGGCCATCTTGGATCCTGTAAGCACTCTTAATATCAATGTTATCATTCATCAGAGGACCAATGACCTTGCTAGAAACAATAACCAAGCAATAAAGAACAATTTACAGAATCTGGAAGGAGAAGATTACACTTATGACAAAGTATATTGCCTTTTCTGAAATATTACCTGTTAATGGAAAGTGAAAGGAAAGAATAAGTCAGATAGAAAATTTCAATACATGGTTTAAAACATGGTGTAAGGAAAGTGGATTTGAATATATCGGCTGGGGGTCATTTATGGAACAATAAAAACAATACTGTAGGGATGGCTTACATTTATCAATGGCAGGAAAGATCCTAAGCAAGAAATTCCATTCATACAGCATCAGATATTTAAACTAGATGATGGGAATCACAAGTGGCCAGCAAAATTAGAATGTCACCCCCAAGCAATACAAAAAGTAAGAGGAGAAAATAACAGAATCAATCAACTCAAATATTCCATTCTTAAGCAAAGAAACAGAAAAACAAGGGAGAAAAGTTTGAAAGCTATAACTATATAAACACATATCATATAAAGATATTAACACATATCTCTAAAATCAAAGATGGCTTCCACAAACTATTAATCCTCAAACACCTAAAACCCCTACTGTACCAACCTGAATTCAGAACCATCCTGCAAGCACTAATATTCACCAGCTTTGACTACTGCAACTCGCTAATGATTAGGGATGTGAATCGTGTCCTCGATCGTCTTAACGATCGATTTCGGCTGGGAGGGGGAGGGAATCGTATTGTTGCCGTTTGGGGGGGTAAAATATCGTGAAAAATCGTGAAAAATCGTTAAAAAATCGAAAAATCGAAAAATCGAAAAACCGGCACATTAAAACCCCCTAAAACCCACCCCCGACCCTTTAAATTAAATCCCCCACCCCCAAATAACTTAAATAACCTGCGGGTCCAGCGGCGGTCCGGAACGGCAGCGGTCCGGAACGGGCTCCTGCTCCTGCATCTTGTCGTCTTCGGCCGGCGCCATTTTCCAAAATGGCGCCGAAAAATGGCGGCGGCCATAGACGAAAAAGATTGGACGGCAGGAGGTCCTTCCGGACCCCCGCTGGACTTTTGGCAAGTCTCGTGGGGGTCAGGAGGCCCCCCACAAGCTGGCCAAAAGTTCCTGGAGGTCCAGCGGGGGTCAGGGAGCGATTTCCCGCCGCGAATCGTTTTCGTACGGAAAATGGCGCCGGCCATACGCTTATGGCCGGCGCCATTTTCCGTACGGAAAATGGCGCCGGCAGGAGATCGACTGCAGGAGGTCGTTCAGTGAGGCGCCGGAACCCTCGCTGAACGACCTCCTGCAGTCGATCTCCTGCCGGCGCCATTTTCCGTACGAAAACGATTCGCGGCGGGAAATCGCTCCCTGACCCCTGCTGGACCTCCAGGAACTTTTGGCCAGCTTGTGGGGGGCCTCCTGACCCCCACGAGACTTGCCAAAAGTCCAGCGGGGGTCCGGAAGGACCTCCTGCCGTCCAATCTTTTTCGGCTATGGCCGCCGCCATTTTTCGGCGCCATTTTGGAAAATGGCGCCGGCCGAAGACGACAAGATGCAGGAGCAGGAGCCCGTTCCGGACCGCTGCCGTTCCGGACCGCCGCTGGACCCGCAGGTTATTTAAGTTATTTGGGGGGGGGTTCGGGAGGGTGGGGGATTTAATTTAAAGGGTCGGGGGTGGGTTTTAGGGGGTTTTAGTGTGCCGGCTCACGATTCTAACGATTTATAACGATAAATCGTTAGAATCTGTATTGTATTGTGTTCCATAACGGTTTAAGACGATATTAAAATTATTGGACGATAATTTTAATCGTCCTAAAACGATTCACATCCCTACTAATGATAGGATTACCCAAATCAACAATTCGACCACTCCAACTGCTACAGAACGCATCAGCCAGAATCCTCACAGGGCACAAGAGATCCAACCACATCACCCCAGTACTAAAAGACCTACACTGGTTACCTGTGGACAGGAGAATCAAATATAAAACTCTGACCATAATACATAATGCAATCCACAACATGGAAAACACAGGCCTAAACAACACGAGAACATCAAACAAATCAAAACTGGACTTTCCAACAATTTCTACCGCCAAACATACTACTGTAAGAAAGAGTCATCTCAATCACAGGCCCTCATCTCTGCAACTCGCTACCGATCACCTAAGATTACAAAAGAACACTAAAACTTTTAAAAAAGAACTCAAGGCCTGGTTATTCAGACATGCCTTCAAAAACGGGATCGGTTAATCTACCCGACCCACTCAACAACCCACTCCCTTTCGAATAGTGCAAACATTCATAATTATCTCTAAACCCTACCATTACAGTTATTTAAATCACATTGAGAGACAACCATCATGCCCCATTCCCAATAACTGTCTTAAACTAACCATAACCTGTCCCCCTCTGTCCTAATCTGTGGATTTAACAGTCATCTCGTTATACTGTTATATCTAGTTATTATTATATGTTATTATTATATAGAAATATACCTCGTTATCTCCCCCATACTGTGTTACCTGTTATCTTGTTGTATGTAATTTCTGATTCTGCCAGTTATCGTTACACTTTCCAATGGTTCTACACATGTAACTCGTTTTTTCAAATGTAAACCAGAGTGAAGGCCTCTATCTAAACTTCGGTATATAAAAATGAATGGATGAATAAATAAATAAATAAATAAATAAATAACTATAAATGTTCAAAGTCTGGGCAATAAAATTCCAGATCTGCAGGTCCTAATGGTGGAGGTAGACTTAGAACAGTTGTTTTTGCAGAGACATGGTTCAATAAGTCTCTTGATTTGATATGACCATCCCAAACTATAGCTTCTTAAGGAAGGACAGAGAGGGCAAAAAAGGGGAGTAGGAGTAGCTCTTTATTCAAAAACAATATCCAAGCAACTGAATTGCAAGGAGCATGGGGTAGGGAAGAAGCACTGGGGCGGATTTTCAAAAGGGTACTCGTGTAACCCTGAAAGCCTGCTCCTGCATGCGCCAAGCCTATTTTGCATAGGCTTGGCGATGCGTGCAAGCCCCAGGAAGCGCGTATGTCCCGGGGCTTTGAAAAAGGGGCGGGTAGGGGATGGGGTGGGGGCGGGGGCAGGGCCAGAGCCTCCAGGCACAGCGGCCATTTGCCGTCGGCCATCGGCCGGTACGTGCAATCTACGCCTGCCTGGAAGCAGGCGCAACTTATAGGACAAAGGTAAGGGGGGATTTAGGTAGGGCTGGGGGGCGGGTTAGGTAGGGGAAGGGAGGGGAAGGTGGGGGGGGCAGAAGGAAAGTTCCCTCTGAGGCCGCTCCGATTTTGGAGCGTCCTTGGAGGGAATGGAGGAAGGCTGCGCAGCTTAACGTGCACAAGTTGTACAATAGTGCACCACCTTGCGCACGCCGACCCTGGATTTTATAACATGTGCGTGGCTGCGCCCGAATGTTATAAAATCGGGCGTAGATTTGCGTGTGCCGGGTTGCACGCACAAATCTATGCCCGTGCACAATTCTTAAAATCCGGCCCATTATGAGCATTATGGAAGATCATGCTTCCATTTGCACTGGTATGGTCCCCAACAAAAACAAACAAAGTGGACAGAGTTCTGGTCAAAGACATCCAAAAGATAGAAAATAAAGGAGGTGCTGCTCATTGAAGATTTTAATCTGACAGATGTGGTTTTGTGGTTTGGAGTATTCCTACTGCAAGAAGTAGAAAGATAGTGGATAAAGTTCAAGGGGCTCCTCGTAGCGTCTGGTTGACGAAGCAACATCGAGTTTGGTTGAGAAATGTGTTATATCAGAAATTGGACCCTTGGTAAACTTCAGTGTTGGAGGGAGATCTGGAGAAAAATATGTATCCATCGTGTCAATAATGGAATTAGGGATTTTGGAGATGATATAATAACATAGAATCAAAGTGTACAAGAGATTGAAAAACATTGGGTGATTCCTAATATTGTAAAGGAAGAGGAAATTCATATAAGAAATATTGTATGTGCATAACATATGAAAGATTTGTGAAATATAGTCCCTGAGGAAGCTTTGGATAGGTGAAAGAAATAGGATCCTATAGTGTTGGACATTTGGATATTGTGGGTTTTAGCAATAATGTATGAATGGTATGGATGTGTGAATGAGATTAAAAGAAGGGAGAGGGAGTAGTTTTTAATTATATGCTGTTTGTATATAATGAGTGTATATAAAGAGTGTATATAAAGGGTGTATTTGTGATAAAATAAACAAGTGTTTCCTTTGTGTGATGAAGGAATTATTGTATTAGGAAACTAATGTACCTTCTGTGATATATTACCATTGTGGTTACTTTACTATTTATACCATTGTAAGAAGGGGCACTTTTAACTTAAAGTGGGGGTTTGGGGCAATGGGGTAGGTTTAGGGGGCTGGTTTTATAAACACAATAGGAGGTACAAACAGCAAAGCTGACATCACTGAAGATTTTCTGCTGTTTGAATTGATGAAAGGTACAAGAGGATTTGAACTGAACCAAATCATTGTGAGCCTGGAAGATGTAGTGAGCCAGATTGACAAATTAAAGAGTAGCCAATCACGTCCAGATGGTATACATTCCGTGGTTGTGAAGGAATTAAAAAATGAAATTTCTGATCTAATAGTTAAAATTGGATCTACTTAGGGTTTTTGCATTTGCCAGGAACTTGCAGCCTGGATTGGCCACTGTTGGAAACAGAATGCTGGGCTGACCCAGTATGGCAATTTCTTATGTTCTTACTTAGCTTCAAACAAGCTACGTAGAGAGTGTATTGTACAAATCAACTCCTCTTATACCTTTCATCGATTCAAACAACAGAAAATCTTCAGTGATGTCCACTTTGCTATTTGTTCCTACAACTGTGTATGTAAAACCGCCCCCCCCCCCCCATATCTATTCCATCCCCAAAACCCCCACACCAAGTTAAAAGTGCCATATTTGTCTCTCTCCCTTTCTCTATCTCTCATGCTAAATTTATCAGGCAGGAAGAGATTTTAGGAGAGAAATATTTTTTACTGTCCTGGGCAAGCAGGAAAAGAGTAGAAAGAGGATTTTGGACACAGAAAGAGTCTGATGTAACATAGATCAACAATACTCAAGGAGAAGGCTGTTATAGTTTTTTAAACTGAGTTCTGAGTACCCATCAACTAGGGACTCAGTAAAGTCATTTTTTTAACTGCTTTAACATCAAATGAAGATGTGTCATGAAGAGGGAACATGAGGATCATCAGTATCCAGGGGAGAGAGAAGACTTACAGCCATCCAGAGGAGAAGAAGGAGTTGGGATGGACCTCTTATAGCACCCTGAAGATCTACTGGAGATTTTGGAGAAGAGGAGTAACAAGGGTATCATTCTAATACTAGAGGGGAGAAGAGGAGTATAACTAGTGTCTTTCAGGTACGTGAGGAGACTAATGAGTGTGAGAAAACAGCACAGAGAATGTAGAAAATAAATGACTGTGTAAAAATGATTTTCATTTTGATATTTCACCTACATTGGGAGGGAAGCACTAAATTGCCTTATGCCAATGAGATGGGAGAAACAACATATTAACGACTGAATTAATTGACTTTCCCATCTTAAACTTTAAACAAGATGTTGAGAAATTACAAATTCATTCTGGAGTACTTGTAACATCGATGAATGAACTCAACTGCTGTAAAGGTTATTTTCATCATTTCACATTTCATTAAAAGTAATAGGGTAGATTTTCAAAGAGTTGTGCGTGTAAGATACGCACGCAACCCCCGAAAACCTACCCCTGCATCCCCCTGCGTGCGCCGAGCCTATCTTGCATAGGCTCAGCGGCGCGCACAAGCCCCGGGTCGTGCATAAGTCCCGGGGATATGAATAAGGGGCTGGGGCGTGTCCAGGGGCGTGGTGGTGGGCTGGGGGCATGTCCGGGGGCATGACGGCGGTCCAGGGGCGTGTCCCGAGCCTTCCTCCATTCCGGCCGTATTGGGGGTTCGCGCGCCGGCAGGCTGCCAGCAGGCGTAAGAAATAAAATAAGGTACAGGGGGATTTAGGTAGGGCTGGGGGGTGGGTTAGATAGGGGAAGGGAGGGGAAGGGGGGGGGGCGGAAAAAAGTTCCCTCCAAGGCCGCTCTGATTTCGGATCAGCCTTGGAGGGAACGGGACAGCCATCGGGGCTCCCCTCGGGCTCGGCACGCACAAGGTGCACACGTGTGTACCCCCTTGCATGCGCCGAGCCCAGATTTTATAACATGCGTGCGCATGTTATAAAATCGGGTGTAGATTTGTTCGCGCCGGGTTGCGCGAACAAATCTATGCCCACGAATAAGTTTTAAAATCTACCCCAATGTTGGAAACCAAATCCGCTTTCAGTATGATTTTACTGTCTATTGACCCTAACACTCATAAATGCTGTGATCATTAATGCTGTGTTCAAGAACTGTACACTGGGACTTTAAGAATTGCAATGTATGGGGTCTTGAAAGTAATTTTTTCCCCACTCAAGGAATCCTGGAAATTGACATAATTTAATACCAAGGGAAGTTTTACCATCAGTGGCTGCATTTCAGATATGGCCTTTGGATCCACTGTCTTGGATATATCAGCCCAAGGGTTACAAATATATTCTCTTTTCAAATCTATGCCTGCTTTTTTACAATTCAGAAAAAACAGGTTCAAAGTCAACAGATGCCCTGAACCTATTTTAAATGGAAATGAACAATTTTTAAATGGAAAGTGTACATAAAACTTGAAGCATCGGATTTCGTATCTAGGCATCCTGTTTGAAAATTTTACCAAAAGTAGGGACAAATAAACCATTAGTACATATGACTAAGCAAGTTGGGAGGGGATATAAAAGAAAGAACCCTCTTTTCTCCCCCATATAGTTGTGAACAAAGACTCACGGCACTGTCATATAAAAGAGACTGTTTCCAATTGAGCTGGAAACCCAAAGAAAATGACATAATTACCAGACCAAAAATAAGTGGTTTCAAAAGTGATGGCAAAGTTTGAATACTTTCACATATTTAATTAAGGTGGGATTTTTTTCCTTTTATAGGAATGAGTACTTAACAATTTTGTAGACTGACAAACTGACAAAGAATTATCAATCATGTCTTGACAGCTCAATTTGTGTTCACATTGCTATTGACTAAAAGACTTTCCCATTTAAGAACTATTCAGACATATATATTTCATTAAAGGCAGAATCTGTAATACTTTTAATGCTTTGCAAAAGTCCTCTCACCCTTGAGCTTGTTCACATACTGCTGTCTAAAAAATAAAAATCAAAATGTAATAAAGTAGGAGTTTGTTTCACTGATCTATACAACATATTCTGAATTTATCATCATCAAAGAACAATTATAGAAATATTTCAAAAGTGATTAAAAATAATATGCTTGAATACACAATTCTTCATGCTCCTTGATTCAATTCTTGCCTGAAGGCTCTTTTGCAGGAATAACAACCATGAGACCTTTATGATAACTATCAGTTTTGCATAGCAGAATGAGGATGGTGCAGTTTTGATTTTTTTGCTCAAACCCTTTTACATTTTCTCTTTCACATTTTCTCAAGATTATCTGTGGTTCAAGTCTTGCCACAGATTCTCTAATGGATTCAGGTCTGGGCTTTGACTGGGCAACTCTAGGTCATTCACTTTCTTCTTGTTGAACCATTCAGTTCTTGCTTTTGCTTTCTACTTAGGATTATTATTGTGCTGAAAGGTAAATCTTCTCCTCAGTCCCAGGTCTATGGCAGACTAGATTAGGATTTCCTTCAGAATCTGCCTATACTTTGCATCAGCCATCTTCCCCTCAGTCTTCATAAGCCTCCCTGTCCCCACTGTTGTAAATCATCTTCACAATCAGGTCAATCCAGTAATGAGTGGTAGGAAGAGCTGCGTTAGTGCCCGGCGCACCCACGGTTGCCGCACGCACAGTCCAGCTCACCTACCGCTCAGTCCTGTCTCCCCTCCTCCCGAATCAAGGCTGCTTTTCGCGCCTTGGTCCGGGAGGAGGGGAGAGAAGACTGGCAATGTCGAGCGGCTGCGAAAAAAAAAGTTAGTCGTTGCTTTATACATGGGACTGTGAGGAGGGAGGAGGCCTTAGCTGCTGGGGGGAGCAGGGAATTGATGTGGTGAAAACGAGAGTCCCCAAAAGAAAACAGGCAAAGTGCTGGAAGAAAGTGGAGGGAGGGGAAGAAAAAATACGGGAAAGCTTCAAAGCGTGTCAGGTCAATCCAGTAAAGTAAAGTAAAGCAGCCTTGCTTCGGGAGGAGGGGAGAGAGGACTGACAATCCCGACCATCCACTTCGTTGCTACTTTTTTTTTTTTTTTTTCGCTTTTTGCTTTTTAGATTTTTTCCGCTTTCGTTGCTTCGGGAGGAGGGGGGGAGAGGACTGGGGCTGCCCCGGAGACAAGCATCTATTGACGCGGCCAGGGCAGGTGAGTGGGGGCTAGGGGAAAGTTTGCTGCCTACCCTTACCCCTGCCTCTAACGCAGGGGTAAGGGTAGGCGGTAAGTTAGCAGGTTAAATGCGCGGCAAAATGGCAGGGTAAAAAAGCGATAGTCGGGGTGCGCATTACTGGATGGTAGGGAATAGCTAATTCGATCGTTTACATTTAATATACATGCCGCTTGCGGAAGGGGTTACCTGTGGATTTAAGGACGTGGTAAGAGTAGGTTAAAGGGGATTTTGGATCGCAGGAAGGGCTAACACGGCCGGAAAGTGAGTAGAAAGCGGGTTAGGAGTTGGGTAAACGCGACCGCACTTTACTGGATTGACCTGAATATAATGATGTCACTATCATGCTTTACTGTAGGGATGATATTAGTAGGATGATGTGTTGTGAAAAATCAAGATAAATGGAATGGAGAGCTGTTGTGATGATGTTTACCTCTTACTCCTGAAGATGGTGCCTCCAGTATAAGACAGAGGTAAATTAGCAGACTTAGGCCTATATTTACCAATATCGCAGGGCTCCCTGAATCGCGGCTAATGGGGGGGGCGAAATGGGGGGGCAAAATGGGGGGGGGGTGGCCCTGCGATAGCCGGCAGCAATCGCACCTCCGCGGTGCAATTGCTGCTGGCATCACGCCAAATAACTACATCATAAAAGGTGTAGTTATTCGGCGCAAAACTGACAGTGATAAACAAGCATACCTTTCGCTGTCGGCGAAGTCTTTGCGGCATCAGCCCCGGTGCCGTCCTGACTCCTCCTCTTCTGGGGCTGACGCTGTCCAGACTCCGCCCGCATCTTGGTATCTCACTCAATAAGGGACTTTTCACATGCAAACCACTTGGTAAATGACCCCCTATGGCTGTCATTTACTAAGTTACAATATTTTATCATAGAAGGGGACAAATATCATGGAAGACTTTCCCACAGTACTTTTCCCCTCCCATGAAAAAATATTGTGGTGGCTACCTGTGATATTTTTTTCTTGAACAAAAACTTTGAAAAGTCACCCACTCAATCGGTCCAACCACCTTCACATTCAACTCCATCCCCCAGGTTCTGCAAGTTCCAATCCCCTCCCACTCTCCAGATCCCCAATAACTTTCAATATAGCCCTGGTGGTCTAGTGGGCATCCCTGGTGTCTATTGGGGTCTAAAGTGACCCCTAGCCTCTGGTCTGGTGACTGCCATTTTCCAAAATGACGCCAACTGCCCTTTGCCCTATTCCATTTAGGAAGGAGGCAGGACATTGTCACACAATTTACAAAAACTACATTTTTTAATTTTTACACATTTGGTCTGCTTCTACAGATGGTGAAGGGCTGGGTAGAAGTCTATGTAGAACCCCAACCCCCCCAGCGGGGGAAATTTTACTCGGTGACAGGGGAGTGTTTTCCGCCCTTTAATTATTAGTGCCAGACTATCGAGAAATGTATTAACATCCTGTTGCTCTGAGGAAACGTTAGCTATAACTCCTGAGTTGTAACTAAGGTTTTGAGAATGAATGCAGTTAATTTTCTTTCTGGCAAGCTGCATTAATTCATTTCCATAGAATTAGGTAGACATGAGCTGCTTTGCATGCATTTGAAAAAAAATTATGCATGTAAAGTGCATGCAAAGCAGCTCGTTTTAATAGGGGCTGTTTTTAGGGAAAATATTAAGTAAAATTGCCATGATATGGGTATTTAGCAATACCAACAGCATTTTTCACCTGATAAACATTTTTTTCATATGATGTACCCTTATTTCAGCTTTGTAAAGATACCCCAAAGACAGATATAGTTATTATTTCCCATCCTGTATGCTAAGCAACTTTGTATGAATTTGTTAATATTGATTAATATTAAAATTGAAGAAATGTTCATTATCAAAGCACTCAAGTGAATATATGATAAAAGAGGTTGATTATTCAATCAAAATAATTATCGGAAATTAAATATTACATCAAAATGGAAACTTTAGCATCATGCCAAATGATTTTTTATTAAGAAAATATGGAACTTGATTGGTATAAAACATTATGTTTCATTAACTGTTTAAATATTTTTTTAAATCTTCGTAATTGAATCATCTCAGCTGGCAAAAGTAAAACAACAATGGTGTCACAAAATTAATTATGACCTCAAAAAGACCCTCACTTAACGGTGAATGTTTAAAGCTGGGCACACATCAAAATTAGGAGATGTGTGCGCATCTAGCATATGATTATATGCACCCAATTTCATATGCCGCTCACATGCGTACACAAAAAACAATGCACAAATATGCATCGCGAAAAAAGTGGCATAATGTAGGTGAGGGATGGGCATTCTGGAGCAGATCCAAAAGATATGCATGCAAGTACCTACGCATCTGAGTGCACACCCACGAATATTTGAGCATAAGGTTATTTCTGCTATCGAGGAATTAAAACTATTTTCAGGCATCTATGAAGTGTTTAAGGGGTCTGGGTTAACTAGAGGACATGCAGGCTAAAGAACCAGGAGGGTTTGTAGGACCTAGCTCTAAACTGGGGAAACTGGTGGATGAATTGGTCATGTCCTGAACATGCATCTGTTATATAATTCCCTCCCTTGTGTGTCCCAAAGGCAACTTATGCTGATGTGCATGCACAAGCATATAATTAAGAGTACACATACGCATGCAAGGGTTATTTATAACATGAGGGCATATGTGTGCGCAGGATATAAAATTGCTTCATGTCTGGCCGTGCACCAATATAAATCTAAATAAATAGAAAATAGAAATAGAACACGTATATGTTTGCCCGCGCACCCTTTTGAAACTTACCGTCTTGTTCTTTATATCTTCTTTAAACAGACCCTAATTAATTTTATAGTTTAATTAGCCATACTATAATACATTCTGTGTTTAAAAAAATAACTTATTCCTTTATGCATGTAAAAATTATAATATGTACCTCTTTCTCAGCAATGTACATTATTTTCAAAAACTGAATTTAGCTTTATTATACAAAATGTTTCAAACACAATGTAAAAATTGTCATAAACATGGACAAAAACATAAAACATACATTATACCAAATGTTACACAATATAAAAAAAACTCCCTACCATCTTAGTACATATAGAAACATTAAGTTATGGTATGTGCAAATACTTTCTTTCCTATGTTTAAATGTCTTCCAAAGTATATAATTCTTCCTTTCTAAAAAGTATGAAGATAATGTAAATGAAATCAGCTTGCTATCAATTAAATTTACTCCTTATTGTTTCTCAATGTTCAAAGACTTCCTAAATATGGCCTGGATTTATCAAAATGTACTAAATATTGCATGTGACAGGAAATGGGTTGTGTGTTTTATGGTAAAAGGCTGTTTATCACAAATTATGATAACCTTTTATACACTTTGCAATAAGTGCCAGAAATGTTGTAATTCCTACCTATAACCACTGGGGTGAGAGAGTGAGAGAGAGTGAGAGAGAGAGTGTCTAGCCATCATACTCTCATACTAGGTAGGTATTTATACCTCTATATGAGGCCTACCTAGTTACTCAAGGTGAGGTTCAGGTAGGAGTGTAGGGGTTAGGGGCCACTTTAACTTTCAGAGTGAGACATATGAACAGAACAGTGCTCTCTTGTTTTGATGACCTTTGGAGTGAGGAAACTCACCCAAAGATGAGATTTGTGCAATGTTCTCTCGACCTAGCTTGATGTTACCAAGGTAGAGAGTCCATCAACTTAGGTTGAGAGAACATTGCACAAATCTCATCTTTAGTTGAGTTTCTCACTCCGAAGGTCATCAAATCTTCACAAGAGAGCACTGTTCTGTTCATACGTCTCACATTGAATGTCAAAGTGGCCCCTAACACCTACCTAAACCTCACCTTGAGTAACTAGGTGGGCCTCATATAGAGGTATAAATACCTACCTAGTATAAGGATATTAAAGCTAGGTTCTCTCTCTCTCTCCCCCCCTCTCTCTCTCTTTCTCTCCCTCTCTCTCAGGCCCTGATAGCTAGGCTGGCTCTCCAGCAGCTTAAAACACTATTTGCAAAAACATCACAAAGTGCAATAAAGCCATATTGCATACCTTAACACAAATGAAAAAGGTGTATTTAAAACTTTGCAATATGGCTTCACAAAGCCAGCCCACTTGGCCCTAAACTCCTTCCCTTTCCCTGATTTGCATCACACCATGCATTAAAGGTGTTTTTGCATGCGAAAACACCATGTAGCACTTTGATAAATGACCCCCTATGGTTGTTAACCTCACTAAAATGCTAAATACCTACAGAACCTGAATGTTATCTGCCAAAAAGTAGAATATAAAAATAAATAAATAGAATACATTCTATTTTCATGTTTGTAATCAGAATTACTTTACTGTGCCAATATTCATTCGGAGTTTCTCAGAATCCTGAGTTTTTAGAAACTAATAATCAGTGGAAAAGACAGTTAAACAAGCAGTAGGTTTTAAACACTACAAGCTTGATGTGATTGAAATTCCTAGAAGTGCTGATTGCGAATCAGAGCTGTAGGGTTAAATAATAGGAAAGATAGATAAGATGAGTGCTTCTTTCAATGTTATACATCTTCAAAAATCAACACATCACAATTTAGCACTTTAATTAGTCAGCCTTGTATGTGTAACTGCAGAAGATGTAAAAGTGTTTTCAAAAAGAAAATATTTCAGATTATATTGTATGAGGATAACTTTCAGACATCTCTGCACAATCTCCATATACATGTAATTATGTGTTTGGGCAAAGTTGATAAAGTATTTTAGAGCCTGCATGGAGCAGTTTGCACAGAGTTTTTTAAAATATGAATATTGGGGATGATGATGAGAACCAAAGAAAATGGCTGCCCAGCTCTTCAGACCTCTAGATTAGAATACATTATTTGTTGCTGTTAAATCCCTCTGATCTTCTGATATTTTTATCTGGGACATTGTGGCCATGGACAATTCGAAGCCAGACAAAATTGAAGCAGCCTTTTCCCTTGAATCAGAGCTGAAAAGAACCAAGCACAAACCCCTGACTCCCGAAAAAATTCTCTGTCAAAATTCTCTGTCAACTGACCTGATTCTCGCTGAGCTATTGCAACTTAAATACATGTTGCATCATAACACTGATATAACCTGCACCATTAAATCAGAACTCTCCAAATTAACTTCCGGTGTTGCAACTCTTTATCCTTGGCTTGACTCTTTGGAAGGCAGAATGCATGCATGTGAATCAGTGACAGTTAAACTCAAACCTATTTTGATGAAGGTAGTCTCCCTATAATGAGACCTCGAAGACTTATCAAATCTCAACTGGCAAAACAACATACAGATTCTGGAAGGTAAGGAGGGCCCCAATATTTTGCTCTTCCTGAGGCTCTTAATTACAACTAGTCTTGGCCTTCAATTTGATCAACTGCTTGAGATTGAATGTGCACATCCCATCCCAATCCCTGTCACAGGCATGACACCCGAGAAAGATCATTTTGAAGATTTTACAATATCATCAAGCTCATACCACCTTCACAATAGCTAAAATGAAATTGCCTATAAATCACCTTCATGCCCAACCTCACAAAAATGTCAGCTATATGAAGAAAGGCATTTCTGGGTCTGAGGCATGTCTTAAAGCAGCTGGAGCATAGTAAGGGCTGCTATACCCAGCAGAAAAGCGTATCATTCACAACTCGACTCACTCCTATGACTCTCCGGAGGATCTGTTGGCATATCTAGATAGTCTGCAAATCTCTTCTTCAGTGGATACTTGACATCTAACCACCTCCCCCTTGCCCCTGATGAATTCTGGTGTATATTTTTTTTTAGTACGAGTGAGGTACAGGTATGTTAATCTAAACAGAAGAAAAGTTTGATATAGCTGAAATTTTATACATATATTTTGAAATAAAAGATTCATTCATGATACAGTGTACAAGGATAGATAGATAAATAGGTGAGCAGAACACTTATGTTCTCTTGTTTTTTTGATAAGTAAGTATATTTTTTTTTACCAATTGTGGTTTATACCTGAGCTTGCAGTATTGGTCGTGTTTCATTTTACCACTATCATACCCCGGACAGCAGGTTTGTTTGCTCCATGGCATTGACCTGCTGCTTAGGTTTACTCCTTGTTTCATGTCTTCATTTCATACTTGGAAGATATTAAGTTTCATGTCTCTTACTTGGGACCAGCGCAGCTTATGTGAAGGGTTTAGATTAGTACCCTTTTGATCTTCTCCATCGCAGTCGCAGCAGTGATACTTGAACTTTTATTTCTTAGTCCGGTCACTTATTGCTTTTCACAGCAACTTACCTGATCATCATGTTTCAGTTGGAGACTTGGGCAGCTACCTCCTTTGCCTCATCATCCCTGACTTTTTCTTCTCTCCCCAGGTGGGAAGCTGGCGCTCCAATTGTTTTTGTGTGCGCTTTTTTTTTTTTGTTGTGCAGTTTTTATTTTTTGCCCTTTCACCCCTTGCAAGAGCTTCCTCCTCTATATGATATTGTATGTTTCTTCACTACTATGCCTTCCTACAACTGCGGTCATATGAAAGGCCTTTTCCTATTGTTGAGTACTTGTCTTCTCTGTATATTTCCTCATGGCTTCTGATGTAAAACAATTATTCTTGAATGTTAAAGGAAGAAGGTATTGAATCATTTTAGAAATGATGGCTCAAGGTCAATTTCACAAATGCCTAGTTGGTCCTGACACGGGACCATGTTTTGAACAGTTGTTCTTCTTCAGGGTAGTACTTGGTCAATCTGAAAATTCAAAGGCTGAAATTAACAATCAGGTTTCAAAAAAGCTTTCACAGAAAAGTGAAACAAACGACTCACTGGCATGATAGCAAGGTAACAGTGTATACCAGAAATGATGTCAGAGTTAATCAGTTGTCAAGTACCGGTATATTTGCTAATGGTAAAACTGTCATTCAAATGATGTCACTAATAAACACCTGTGGAATACCATTACTATTTGTCAGTATTAAAGCTGTCAATCACCTGACATGAAATGCAGTCTACATTTGCAAAAAAGGGCTGAACTCTAAAACAGAGAATGCTTTAAATCAAAGAGTACCAATCAATTTCAGTACTGAGACCCTCAGGTTCTATGGTTTTGAAAGCAAATATCCAATATTTTTCTCGAAAGTTGTCAGCGAGCTAAATCCTCACCATGCTCAGAAACATGAACACATTCAATAACCCACCATTTCAAATCACTGAATGAATGAACATGTGTCATGCAATGTTGTAGCAGTGGGGCTTGAATTATCGTTGTAGTAATGCAGCTGCGATGTTCAATGATATGTTTTTGGACCGGGCATGATGTACGCCCAATATATTTCTTATCACAAGTACAAACAATGAGAAAAATCGCAACAGAAGTAGAGCAATTTGAATAGTGTACAATAGTACAGCATTGTTTAAAAGACAAATGCCTGGTACTGTTAGGTGTACATGCCAGAGTGCCAGGGCCTGGCTTTCTCTCCTCAGGCTGGAGAGGCCTGCTGATGTTGCGTTCCCACATGATGCTCTTGTCACAAAGTTTTGTGAGTGGGCAGCCACTACACACTTTCTAAGGCTTCACTCAATAAATTTGTTCTTTCCAAGCCTCACATGTCCAGCAGTAGAAATGTGTTGGTTACTCACATTCTTTTAGTATCTGCTGTGACTGGTGTGTGGCTGGTTAGTCAGCAGTCAGCCAGGATGTCAGCCACAGTTTGTTTTGACCATCACACAGTTAAATCCAAAGCTGCAGCATTCCCATGATTTGGACTACCATCTTTAGTGTCTCAGCTCAGACCAATGTATATCTGGGGAGGACATACAGCAAGCAGCCAGGGATTTGCACTATCATACCATGAGATTGAATGTTATCAGCTAGGACATGTGTAGCAGCTGTGATGTTTAGCTCCAGGATTTGATGGGGGCTAGGATCTGGTACCCTTTGCTTCTTTATGAGTGACAGGCACACCGTTGTTAGGAACATCACATTCAGTTAGCCATTCTGGAAGAGCTGACACAGAATAAGCAATTCATAAACTGTTCACAGAGTGTGAACACCAAAATTGCCATGCACTTTGTGTAGGGAAATAGAATTTGAAGGACCATGCTGACATAGAGTTAACCTTAGACTGTGTTATTACATGCTGTGTCTTGCCATTGATATCTGCAAGTTACTGTGGGGTGAATGATGCAGCTATTCTGTGGTTTTGCACAGGAGATTTGGGATATAGTTGCCAAACCTGGATTCTCACTACTGATGCAATTCCCACATGCCAGTGGAGATGAGGTACAACAAGGCCTTATGTTCAACTCACTGTGTCATAAAATGCACCTTCAGACTTCTGAAAAGTAGATTTTGCTGTTTGTTCAAAATGGGGGAGGGGGGGCTTTAGTGTATGTCCCACCCAGAATAGCGGATATAGTGCTGCTCTGCAGTATATTCCATAATCTCGCCCTACACCATAGTCTACTAAGGGATACTTCTAGACCTACCCCAGGATCTCCCATGTACCCCCGTATAAGCTAAGGACACCATGCTGAGTGGCAGCCAGTTTTGCCAAAGCGTCATACAACGCCACTGTGCCTGTTAGCATTCAATTACCCCTTCCCCTTCCATATAAGATAGCTGAGCAGAGTGTTTGCATCAGCTCTCCTCTTGAGAATCTTTCTTTTGGGGGGCATTCACAAGCATTTATGATGCTGTGGCTTGCCACTTGGGAGAGGTATGTCCTTGGGGGGGTCCTACCCCTGGGTCATCTCTCAGGCTGGGGATTGCTGTGAGGTGTTGAGATCTCTGATGCTGGGGAAGGCACAGGGGCAGTCTCTGGCATCCTTTGTAAAATCTCCATCATTACAGCTGTTAGTTTATTGACAGATGTTGCCACAGTTGTCAGAGCTTGTGCCTGCGCTGCCGTCTGGGCACGCAGGGCCTGGATTTGCGCATTGGCAGCCTTCCTCAGGTGCACTAGCTCTGCCCATATCTAGTGTAGCTGGACATGATAACTCCTTTCCAGCCAGTCAAGTTGCTGGAGCATGGAGACTTGTGGTGGTGGTGTTGATGCTGGTGACGGAACTGGTGTTGTGGATTGTGCTGGTGCTGGAGATGGTGCTGTTGGCGGTGCTATGGCTGGAGCTGGTGCTGTGGACTGTGCTGCTACAGGGCTTGTCTTATGGTGACCAGCCCCATCATGTCCCCTCCTCCAGAAGGGCCATGAGGGGGCTGGTGAGCTGATCCAACTCACTGCTTGCTGCCTCCTTTTGTCTCTGAGGTGTGCTGTAGCAAAGGCCATTGCAGACTAGATCCTTCCTCCATTAAGGCCTAAAGATTTAAACTGACATTGAGTGGCCTTGCTGAGTCCAGGCCTTCCATGAGTGGGTTGTGCTGCTGCTGCTGCTCCTTCTCCTCCTCACTAAACTATGTCTGGGCATCAATAAGCAAGGGTCCAGCTCTGCTGCTGCTCCCTGGGGCTTCACTGCTGGCCCTTGGGGCTTGATGGCTGGGAATGGCAGAGTCCTGGGCATGAACTGTGGAAATATAGAAGAAGACATAAGTACCAAAGCCAAGAGGAGACACATGGGACATTTGGCATCACATGTGCACTTTGCATCTCAATGAATATGAACATCTTATTCCAAATGAAGGGCACAACTGTAGCAGCCTTGCCATTTACAGGTGAGGTGAACTTATTGACTCTGGCTTGCATGGTGTCTAGCCATTCAGCCATGCCCTCAAACAAGTCTGGTCCCAGCCATTGGTTGAGGTGCTCCTCCATGGGTATGAGAATTACTGGGCAAGGTGCTCCTCCGCTAATCTGCCAGAAGTACTTCATCTTTAATTGTGCCTTGATGTCCCAGTACCTGTGGGACAACAGCTCAGCGCTGCACTGGACATCGCTCCACCGTGAAATTGCCTGGGCAATGGTACGGCAGATCTGACCCTCGGATGCCTTGGAGGTCCTGCTGGCACAGATTCCAAATAGCATTGGGTAATACTCCAGGATCCCAGCAATATTCAGTTCATTGTCCTGGTTGCTGAACTTGAGGGCCCTCAGGTGAGGGCATCCTGCTGCATGACTACCTGAGGGGTTGCCACTTCCTCTTCCGGAGAGGTGTCCTCCTCCCTCTCCTCATGCTCACTCCCACTGTTCTCTCCTCCCTTCTGCTCCCCTCCTGCCTTACTACCTGCCTTCTCCTCTGCCTTCTCTCTATCCATAGTCTGCCATCCTCCTCCTCCTCCCTCTGTCCTTGACTGCCTATCCCCTTCCCGCCTCCTCCTAGCCCTTCCCTCCTGCCTATCTCTACATCTGTCCCTGTCCCTACTCCTCTTTCCCCTAGCACTCCAGCCCTCATCCTCCCTCCTCCTCTCTCTCCTCACACATCTCCTCCCCTTTCTCTCCACGCCTCACGCTCCATCCTTTCCAACCCTCCTCACCACTACCACCACTCCTTCTCAGTTCTCCTCACCACCACTCCTCAAGTCCTTCACACCACTACCACCACTGTTTCTCACACCTCATTACTCCTCCTCTTCACAACCACCACTCCACTGTTCCTCACTCCTCCACTCTACAGAAAAAGACAGACAAACAGGACAAATTATAAAAATGTTTCACACACACCAAAAGACAAGAGACCAAAGAAAAGGGAAACATAAGAGAAAACAGAAAACAAGTCAACTCACTCAGATTTTACCATAGACCTCCTTTAAACTCCTACTAAATAACTCAGCTCCTCTCCTTTCCTCTCTCTCCCATGTCTGACATACCCTCAAAGAGGCAGCTGCAGGAAGCCGGGATATATAAACAAAAAAAAAAATAGTGCACAACACATAAAATAAAGTGAGAAATGGCTAATGATGCTTGACACACTGACGCATGGTGTTTAACGATACAGTATCCCCGTTTGGAGTACGGCATCACATTTTGCGGTATGGCGTCGCACTTTGCAGAAATTGCCTACGCGATGTGGAAGGAAGGCTTCTTCCCCTAACCATGCCCATTTTTTTTTAATTGCAGGCACTATTTCTGCTATATTTATAGCAAAATGATAATTCTTGGTCTCTTTTAAAAAGTAAGGTTACATCAGCTACCAAGTGAATTTCCTTAAAGTGTGGAAAAATCTGAACCTTTGGTTCACAGTTTTTTCCCTAAGGAGTAGCAGAAATTATTTATAAGTAATTGTACTATAATTTATACCAATCTTTTATTTAATAATTGGCTGAGGATAGATACGTTTGAAAGCCTTAATTTGAATAATGAATACTGCAAGGAAAGCTAAAAAGTTTTTCATCAGAAGAAAGAATAAAAAGAAGGAACATCTGATTAAAGAGAAAACATAAACAATCAAATTTCTTAAATAACATTAATATTCATAATATTTGAGTACTCAAAGAAAAAACAAGCTTTAATACTTATCTGATAGTTAAATCATGATACGTGTTAAATATCACAGAGTAATATCTAAAAGGGAAACAGGTAATCAATATTATATTGTTACCTGGTTCTTTAAGAACTTGAAGAGTTGGTAATAATCTAATGCACTTCATATGGAAAGTTTAAAAACTACAAAAGATGAAGTTTCTCATTGTTTGACAAACGTGTAAGACTTATTTGCTTCAGATTTAAGGAAAACAACTCTGCATGCTTAGTTGTCTATTTAAAACATAATAAAACTATATGTGTGTTTAAAATACAACATCTGAATAGTCATTATTAGTTTCTTCACTCTGTTAGTACTTGCTATTTCTAGAAGTTGATACTAGGATATCATTTGCATAACCTTAAATAGAAAAGAAGTTGTTTTTTTTTTCCTCTGTATCTCTACCTAGGGTTTTACAATCTAGAGAACTTCTCTCAATAGTTAATAAATATCTGGAAACCCCCAAGTTTAAGCCATAGTGGAAGGTAGAAGTTCCCCAGCCCTTTGTGTGTGGCCTCTTATTGTGCATGCTATGGACCATTTCATCCCCGAGTCACTTTCAGCACAGCCTACTCCACACACTGGCCTACATGTAGCTAGGCATGCAGACCTTTCCTCTAACCTCCATCCTCCACTCATCTACCCTTTTAACTTCCTCTGTTTATCTCCTGTTTAATTGGGTCACCATTCCATATGTAGCTCTCCTGACTGTCCTCAGCATAATGGGCAAAACACATCAGAGCTGTAAGTCATCACATTGGCCTTATCTCCTCCAAGTGTCAGAGATGTGAGTGTGGTAGAGCCAGAAACAATGGTATACCCTATGGAGGTATACATTTAGTGACCTTTTCACCAACAGGAACCCTTCCAGCAGAGAAGAGATGTCATATAGATATGGAGGTGGGAGTTCATTTCTACAGAAACTGTCTACATCAAATTATAATAATCCACTTGTATCTCCCAAAAACTGGTTAGTTAATCATAGTAAAAGGGCACAAAATCAGTCTTACTCCACAGTTATGAAGGCCATCCTGGAGTAACTACAGGCAAAATCCTCACTCTCCCAAGTAGAGGCCAGCTAACTACCACAAGGGTCTCAGCTTCCAGCTGGAATTTCCTTCATCACTGTGGAAATACTGGCGTCTTTGGAAGCCCCACATGCCAATGGAGGTCATCTTGTCAGTAGGGATGTGCAGACCAAAAGTTTAAGTTCATAAGTCCATAAGTCGAAAGGGGGGGTCATTTGCGGTCAATATGGACATATGGAGAATTCCATAAGTTGAGTCTATGTCCATATGTGCAAATAAAAATTTAAACCCCTCACCCGCCTTAATCCCCCCCCCCCAAAGACTTACCAAAACTCCCTGGTGGTCCAGCGGGGTCAGGACGCCATTTCTGAACTCCTTTGCAAGGAGCACGTGAGGTTGGCGTCACGTTGGAGTGACGCGGCGTCACGTGATTCCCCGCGGGTCCGCTCCCGGAACCCTCGTTGGGCCCAAAAGGCACTTTTGGCCAGCTTGGGGGGGGTCAGGAGGCCCCCCCAAGCTGGCCAAAAGTGCCTTTTGGGCCCAACGAGGGTTCCGGGAGCGAACCTGAGGGGAATCACGTGACGTCGGCGCCACGTTGGAGTGACGCGGCGTCACGTGATTCCCCGTGGGTCCGCTCCCGGAACCCTCGTTGGGCCCAAAAGGCACTTTTGGCCAGCTTGGGGGGGTCAGGAGGCCCCCCCAAGCTGGCCAAAAGTGCCTTTTAGGCCCAACGAGGGGTCCGGGAGCGGAACCGCGATGGACCACGTGACGTCGGCGTCACGTCGGAGTGACGCCGACATCACGTGATTCCCCACGCGTCCGCTCCCGGACCCTCACGGAACTTTTGGCCAGCTTGGGGAGTTTTGGTAAGTCTTGGGGGGGGGGATTAAGGAGGGTGAGGGGTTTAAATTTTTATTTAGATCAACAATCGCGATTTCCAACGTATTCAACATAGCTATGTTGAATACGTTGGAAATCCGATCGTTTACGCCTCATCACTTTTTTAAGTTAAAAAAAAAAATAAGTTGCGTTTTCCATTTAAGTTCAAAACGAATGCACACCCCTACTTGTCAGTATAGAAGTTCCACTTGGACACCTGTCTTATAATAGACATGTAGACTAAATGAATACTTAAAGGCTCTCTCATTAAAACTCATAGCTGTGAGCTATCAGGGACTCCCAGATGTTAGCATTACCTCACCTCCTCATCCATCTTAATATGGAGATGGACCTAGAATGTAAATACAAAGAAAAAACACACTTTGAAATGTTTGTATGCTAATGCCAGATGTCTAAGAAATAAGATGGGAGAATTAGAGTGTATAGCAGTGAATGATGACATAAATTTAATTGGAATCTCAGAGGTATGGTTGAAAGAGGATAGCCAATGGGACAGTGCTATACCAGGGTACAAATTATATTGCAATGACAGAGAGTAGCATCTTGGTGGCTGGGTAGTGTTTCATGTCCGGGATGGCATAGAGTCCAACAGGATAAAGAACCTGCTTGAAACTAAATGTTCAATTGAATCTTTATGGTTTGAAATCCCTTGTGTCTTGGGGAAGAGAACAGTGATAGGAGTCTACTACCATCCACCTGGCCAAAATGATGAGACGGACAGTGAAATGCTAAGAGAAATTAGGGAAGTTAATTTATAAGTTAATTTATATAAGTTATATAATTTATATAAGTTATATAATTTATATAAGTTAATTTATAGTTTGGAATTTTTGTTAACTTATTGTTTGATTACTTAATTCTGTCCTATCTTCCGACATCCATGTTTTTACTCTCCCTGTTTTAATGTAACTTCTCATTTCCACTTATACGTTAATTGGTTTTTTCCCCTTGTTCTAATGTAAACCGGTACGATAAGACCTGGTCTTGAGTGTCGGTATAGTAAAAGAAGTTAAATAAATAAATAAATAAAGTTAACTAAACAGGTAGTGCAGTAATAATGGGAGATTTCAGTTACCCCAATATTGGTTGGGTAAGTAAAACATCAGGGCATGCTAGTGAGATAAAGTTCCTGGACGGAATAAAAGATAGTTTTATGGAGCAATTGATTCAGGAACCAAAGAGAGAGGGAGCAATTTTAGATCCAATTCTCAGTGGAGCACATGATTTGGTGAGAGAGGTAACGGTGATGGGGCCACTTGGCAATAGTGATCATAATATGATCAAATTTCAATTAATGACTGGAAGGAGGACAGTGTGTAAATCCATGGCCATAGCGCTAAACTTTCAAAAGGGAAACTTTGATAAAATGTAAAAAATAGTTAGAAAAAAACTGAAAAGGTGCAGCTACAAAGGTAAAAAGTGTGCAACAGGCATGGACATTGTTAAAAAAATATCATCCTAGAAGCAAGCACAGCACAGACCAGATGTATTTCACACATTAAGAAAGGTGGAAGGAAGGCAAAATGATTACTGGTATTGTTAAAAGGTGATGTAAAAGAGGCTATTTTAGCCAAAAGATCTTCATTCAAAAATAGTAAGAAGGATCCATCAGAAGAAAATAGAATAAATCATAAGCACTGGCAAGTTAAATGTTACACATTGATAAGACAGGCTAAGAGAACATTTGAAAAGAAGTTGGCCATAGAGGCAAAAACTCATAATAAATACATTTTTAAATATGTCCAAAGCAGAAATCCTGCAAGGGAGTAGGTTGAACCGTTGGATGATCAAGGGTTTAAAGGGGCACTTAGAGAAGATAAGGTCATTGTGGAAAGATTAAATGATTTCTTTGCTTCAGTGTTTACTGAACAGGTATTAGAAAGATTCCAATTCTGGAGAAGGTTTTCATGGGTGATGATTCAGATCAACTGAACCAAATCATGGTGAACCTGGAAGATGTGGTACGCCTGATTGACAAACTGAAGAGTAGTAAATCACCTGGACTGGATGGTATATATACCAGGGTTCTGAAAGAACTAAAAAATAAAATTTTAGGCCCATTAGTAAAAATTTGTAACCTATCATTAAAATCATCTGATGTACCTGAAGATTAGAAGATGGCTAATGTAACCCCAATATTTAGAAAGGGCTCCAGAGACAATCAGGGAAACTACAGATCGGTGAGCCTGATGTCAGTGCCAGGAAAAGTAGTGGAAAGTTTTGTAAAGATCAAAATCACAGAACATATAGAAAGACATGGTTTAATGCAGTGGTCCCCAAACCTGTCCTGGAGGGCCACCAGCCAGTCGGGTTTTTGGGATATCCTCAATGAATATGCATGAGAGTAAATTTGCATGCACTGCCTCCATAACATGCAAATTTTCTCTCATGCACATTCATTGTGGATATCCCAAAAACCTGACTGGCTGGTGGTCCTCAAGGACAGATTTGGGGACCACTGGTTTAATGGAACAAAATCAGCATGGCTTTACCCAAGGCAAATAAGTCTTGCCTCACAAATCTGCTTCACATTTTTGAAGGGGTTAATAAACATGTAGATAATGGTGATCCAGTAGATGCAGTGTATTTGGATTGTCAGAAGGCATTTGACAAAGTTCCTCATGAGAGGCGTCTAGGAAAACTAAAAAGTCATGGGATAGGAGGCGATGTCCTTTCGTGGATTACAAACTGGTTGAAAGACAGGAAACAGATTTGGATTAAATGGAAAATTTTCTCAGTGGAGTGGTTTGGGCAGTGGACTGTCTCAGGGATCTGTACTGGGACCCATGCTTTTCAATATATTTATAAATGATTTGGAAAGGAATATGAGTGAGGTAATCAAATTTGCAGATGATGCAAAATTATTCAGAGTAGTTGAATCACAAGCAGATTGTGATAAATTGCAGGAGGACCTTGTGAGACTGGAAAATTGGGCATCCAAATGGCAGCTGAAATTTAATGTGGATAAGTGCAAGATGATGCACATAGGGAAAAATAACCCATGCTATATTTACACGAATTTAGGTTCCATATTAGCAGCTACCACCTAGGAAAGAGATCTAGGCATCATAGTGGATAATACATTGAAATTGTCAGTTCAGTGTGCTGCAGCAGTCAAAAAAAGCAAACAGAATGTTAGGAATTATTAGAAATGGAATGGTGAATAAAACAGAAAATGGCATAATGCCTCTGTGTCACTCCAAGTTGAGACCTCTCCTTGAATACGGAGTACAATTCTGGTCGCCGCATCTAAAAAAAGATATAGTTGTGATGGAGAAGGTACAGAGAAGGGCGACCAAAATGATAAAGGGGATGGAACAGCTCCCCTATGAGGCAAGACTAAAGAGGTTAGGACTGTTCAGTTTGGAGAAGAGACAGCTGAGGGGGATGTGATAGATGTGTTTAAAATCATGAGAGGTAAATGTGAATTGGTTATTTACTCTTTCGGATAATAGAAGGACTAGGAGGCACTCCATGAAGTTAGCATGTAGCACATTTAAAACTAATTAGATAAAGTTCTTTTTCACTCAATGCACAATTAAACTCTGGAATTTGTTGCCAGGGGATGTGGTTAGTGCAGTTAGTGTAGCTGGGTTTAAAAAAGGTTTGAATATGTTCATGGAGAAGACCATTACCTGCTATTAATCAAGTTGACTTAGAAAATAGTCACTAGCATCAGTAACATGGGATAGGCTTAGTTTTGGGTACTTGCCAGGTTCTTATAGCCTGGATTGGCCACTGTTGGAAACAGGATGCTGGGCTTGATGGACCTTTGGTCTTACCTAGTATGAAGTTTTATCAGAAGTTGAAGTTTATCATGAAGTTGAAGTTTTATCAAAAACATTGAAGTGCAGAAGAGTCTTACAAGGCTACCAGTCTTCTTGGATCTGTTTACAGTTTTTGTGTGTGGAACTTGAAAATAACATACACACATACACTGTATCTGTGTGTGTGTGTGTCTGTGTGTGACACTGAGACACAGTAGAGTAGTTCTGTGAGTGGAGCAGTATCAATAAATTTAATTTAATTGTGATTTCAAAATCCCAAGTAGGCATTTCAAATATTATCATACCATTGAGAGGATAAGGAAGGGCAAGGAATAGTAGTTGAAGAGGATTTGATGCAGTCAGCCCAGCCAAGTAGTATAAGCAGTGAGAAAAAGGCAGTCCTTGTCTTAAACTGAAAAGAGATGTTTTTAGATGCAGAATGTCAGGAGTAGAATCCAGCTCAAGAAAGAAAAAGTTAAAATGTGGAGCAATGTGACACTGTTACCTGTTACTCTTCTTCTTGATTTGGAGCAGTGCAAAAAGATGGGAGAACCATCCAAAGTCAGCATTAGCAGAACAAAAGCAGCAGAAGTGCAACAGCCAAAACCAGCAGTATGTTTCTCTATTGTTACTGCTTCTCAGACAGAAGAGGCAACATTTTCAATAACTGGTACTGAGGAAAAATCTTATCTGAGATTTAATAAATCAGAAAATGAAAGACCACTGCATATGACACAATCACAATGCTCAATACAGAAAGATTCTTGGTTTTGACCATTTCTTCAATATCCACATTGTTTTTTAACTTACCATCTAGGACCTTGTCCCCTGCAGAAACCCAACTTCTTGAGAAGTGACTTTCATTTGTTCCATCTCCATGCTATGATGCGTTGAGACACGGTTAAGAAATTGCCATGCTGGGTCAGACCAAGGGTCCATCAAGCCCAGCATCCTGTTTCCAACAGAGGCCAAAACCAGGCCACAAGAACCTGGCAATTACCCAAACACTAAGAAGATCCCATGCTACTGATGCAATTAATAGCAGTGGTTATTCCCTAAGTAAAATTGATTAATAGCCATTAATGGACTTCTCTTCCAAGAACTTATCCAAACCTTTTTTGAACCCAGCTACACTAACTGCACTAACCACATCCTCTGGCAACAAATTCCAGAGCTTTATTGTGCGTTGAGTGAAAAAGAATTTTCTCTGATTAGTCTTAAGTGTGATACTTGCTAACTTCATGGAATGCCCCCTAGTCCTTCTATTATTCGAAAGTGAAAATAACCGAGTCACATCTACTCGTTCAAGACCTCTCATGATCTTAAAGACCTCTATCATATCCCCCCTCAGCCGTCTCTTCTCCAAGCTGAACAGCCCTAACCTCTTCAGCCTTTCCTCATAGGGAAGCTGTTCCATCCCCTTTATCATTTTGGTTGCCCTTCTCTGTACCTTCTCCATCGCAACTATATCTTTTTTGAGATGCGGTGACCAGAATTGTACACAGTATTCAAGGTGTGCTCACCATGGATCAATTTAGAGGCATTATGACATTTTCCATTCTATTAATCATTCCCTTCCTAATAATTCCTAACATTCTATTTACTTTTTTGACTGCTGCAGCACACTGAGCTGACAATTTTAAAGTATTATCCACTATGATGCCTAGATCTTTTTCCTGGGTGGTTGTTCCTAATATGGAACCTAACATCGTGTAACTACAGCAACGGTTATTTTTCCCTATATGCAACACCTTGCACTTGTCCACATTAAATTTCATCTGCCATTGGGATGCCCAATCTTCAAGTCTTGCAAGATCCTCCTGCAATGTATTACAGTCTGTTTGTGATTTAACTACTTTGAATAATTTTGTATCATCTGCAAATTTGATAATCTCACTCGTCGTATTCCTTTCCAGATCATTTATATATATATTGAAAAGCACCGGTCCAAGTACAGATCCCTGAGGCACTCCACTGTTTACCCTTTTCCACTGAGAAAATTGACCATTTAATCCTACTCTCTGTTTCCTGTCTTTTAACCAGCTTGTAATCCACGAAAGGACATCGCCTCCTATCCCATGACTTTTTAGCTTTCGTAGAAGCCTCTCATGAGGGACTTTGTCAAACGCTTTCTGAAAATCCAAATACACTACATCTACCGGTTCACCTTTATCCACATGTTTATTAACCCCTTCAAAAAATGAAGCAGATTTGTTAGGCAAGACTTCCCTTGGGTAAATCCATGTTGACTATGTTCCATTAAATCATGTCTTTCTATGTGCTTTACAATTTTGTTCTTGAGAATAGTTTCCACTATTTTTCCCGGCACTGAAGTCAGGCTCACTGGTCTATAGTTACCCGGATCACCCCTGGAGCCTGTTTTTGCAGTGCTTTTTTAGAACTTTATAAATTCAGCTATTTCTTTCAACATGACCCAGCACACCTAACTGCTCAAGAATCTCTCAAAGATCTACTTGGAATCCATCAGATTCGATAGATTACTCATCTCATTTGAAAAACTTACTTTGTTTGAATTATAGCTTTTTGACTCACAAAAATAGTATGGGTTTTGGAACATGTCCATAGGGGATCGTCAGGATTTAACTTCTATACTTTCATATGAGTCCATTGTTATAAAACCAGGAGATAAGGGGCTGGCTTGGTCTTGGTGGATCAGAGTAAATATATAGCTGAGGTGGAACTAGCTTACTGGACTTACTATGTCCCATTGTCTACTGAACCTTTTGACATTATGCAACCAGAACTTTGCTTTAGATGCTCAACTGATTACTTCCTGCGAAGCTAATTTTCTTATTGAAACTTTCCCTTGCATGCCCAATTTTTACATTCTCCCTAAAATAGAAAAATCCCTTTCTGACTCTCCTGGTAGACCAATTATTTCAGAAATAGACTCTCCTTGAACCTCTGTCCCATTTTGTGGATATATTTTTGAGACCATTGTTTCCCTTAATACAATCTTATTTACAAGATTCTGGACACTTCATTCAATTCTGTCTATTCCAATCTTTGGTTCTATTGATTACTTTGGATTTAGAATCCTTGTATTCAAATATCTCTCAGGCTGAAGCTGTAACTAATAGTTGAGAGTTCTCTCTGGTTGTACTGATGTCCCATAGACTCTGGTACCTCTTCTGGTAGCTTTTATCTGGATTACCTTGACCTAATTATTTTTGCCTTTAATGACAATATTTATCAACAGATCAAAGGCACAGCTATGGGGGGCTACTATGGCCTCTGATATCACCTGTTTATATGTGACAGATTTTGAGAAAAGATATTTATATCCTTCTGGGTTTTAGCCTTTCATTAAGATTTGGTTAAGGTACATCGATAACACATTTTTTAGTATGGGAGGGCACTGAGATTCAATTCTATATGTTCTTAGATTGGTTTAACTCCTGTAAGTCTCATCTATGCTTTTCTATAACTATTCACCCTTCTGAAATTACATTTTTAGATGTGACAGTACATTTTCTAAACTATTAATTTGTCACTTTGATTTATAGAAAACCTACTGATAAGAACATGTGGTTATCTTATAAGAGCTGTCACCCATGTCATCTGTGGGATAACATTCCTGTTGGTCAATTTTTTCATTTACTCCGCTTATGTACAACATGCAAAGAATAATCCATCAGGCACAGACAATAACCTCTAATTTTCTACATCTTGACTATCCCGCTAAACTTATAAGATGTGCCTATAAGTGTGCACTCCATATTAATTTTGGACCTTCTTTTTGTTAAATCTTCTCCTATTGATGATAATGTGTTCTCCCTTATTTATCATCAAGGCAACACATCTGCTTCTTTAGGGGCGGATTTTCAGAGCCCTGCTCGCCTAAATCCGCCCGGATTTGGCGAGCAGGGCCCTGCGCGCCGGTGCGCCTATGTTCAATAGGCCTACCGGCGCGCGCAGACCCCGGGACTCGCGTCCCAAGGTTTGGCGAGGGGGGCATGTCGGGGGCGGGCCCGGTCGGCACGGCGTTTTGGGGGCATGTCGACAGCGTTTTGGGGGCGGGCCCGGGGGCGTGGTTATGGCCCGGGGCGGTCTGGGGGCATGGCCGCGCCCTCCGTACCCGCCCCCAGGTCGCGTCCCGGCGCGCTAGCGGCCCGCTGGCGCACGGGGATTTACGTCTTCCTCCGGGAGGCGTAAATCCCCCAACAAAGGTAAGGGGGGGGGGTTTAGACAGGGCCGGGCGGGTGGGTTAGGTAGGGGAAGGGAGGGGAAGGTGAGGGGAGGGCAAAAGACAGTTCCCTCTGAGGCCGCCTCGATTTCGGAGCGGCCTCGGAGGGAATGGGGGTAGGCTGCGCGGCTCGGCGCGCGCCAGCTATACAGAATCGATAGTCTTGCGCGCGCCGATCCAGGATTTTAGCGGCTACGCGCGTATCTACTAAAATCCCGCGTACTTTTGCTGGCGCCCGATGCGCCAGCAAAAGTACGCCAATTCGCGCGGTTTGAAAATCTACCCCTTAATCATCAGCATTGGTCATGTTTACATCCCCACCTTGTGTTCCAAAAACCCATTCATTTTGAGGTTAAATTTGGCCAGAAACTGTGATAAAAGTTAATCTCTTTGGAACTCAGACAGAAAACTCCCCCATTACTTCTCTGTCCTAAGCCATTCACCATGTGGTCATAGTAAAGTGTGTTAATTTTCAATGACCATTTCCTTTTTTATACATTGCACTTTAAAGAAGCCGTTGAGCTAAAGTTTGCATCTGACTGTTCTACCAAAGATGCGGTTTACATTATTCAATGCACCCGCACAAATATTTATGAACATTGTTCTTGTTTGCATCTAAATAGAGAGAATGTGCCTCTCATTAAATATTGGCAAAAAGCCCTGCATGCGGTAGAGGATTTATGATTCTTTGTGATTGAGGTGGGCTAATTCTCTCCCTTTGGAGGCCATTTCTCTCATCTATTAATGAAGCATGAACAAAGATGGATCTATCTTTTGAATGATGTTTTACATCACGGTTTAAATCTCAATATTGACTGGCTGTTTTCTTTTAAGTATTCCCATTATGACTTACACAGACATATATTTTTTCTTCTCTGACAATTTCTCTTTCCTTGTGTGACAGCCTTATTTTCTGTTTTGACAGATTTGTTTTTACAGTTAATACAAGTCATAACCAGGGTGGGCCTATTTTGTTTTGACTGACAGTTGATACCATGTAATTATGGGTTTGGTGCCTTTTGTATCTTATAAGCAGACTATTTAAACCTACTTTGTAAGCTATGTTTACTTGATATCATCCCTGTTTGTAAGTGGCTAAATAATTTCTAAGTTGTGCTCTCAGATTCTAGCATAGATCTCTTGAATTTCTCTTTACTTTGTCAGTTCTGTGTTCACACAATTTAACTTTCATTTTTATGACAGACTATAAAGATGGCTTTCATTGTTGAGTTCATGTGACTTTTAGAAGTTTTGGTAAGCTAAACAAGTCTGACCAAAGTTGTACTTCTATGTTTTTGATGCCTAGACAATGTACCTTTGTAAAAGTATGTTATCTGTTTTTGATTTAGATGTATTTTATTTATTTATTTATTTATTTATTTATTTAATACTTTTCTATACCGACCTTCATGAAAAATTTCATATCAGATCGGTTTACATGTAACAAAGGGTATAACTTAAACAAGAACAATTCACTAGAAGCGGAAGTTACATATAACAAGGGTAGATAACTTGGGGCTAGGCTAGTCAGAGGTAAAGGACAGTGTAACTGAAGAGAACTGGAAAAGGCAATGAAACAAAAGAAACGGAGGCTTAATTATAATGTCTAAACATGGCGGGGCGTTAGCCGGTAAAGCAGAGTCTTGTCCGGTTGACAATTAATGGCTTAGAAAGTTAGGGGAAGGCCTGGAGGAAGAGCCAGGTCTCAAGTTTTTTTCAGAAAGTTCGAGGGCAAGGTTCTAGTCTGAGGTCAGTGGGCATATTGTTCCAGATAGTTGGACCCACTATAGAGAATGTTCATTCTTTGGTGGAAGATAGTCGCATGGATTTCGTTGGGGGAACTTGCAGGGTACCTTTGTACGCTTCTCTTATAGGTCTTGAGGATGAATATAATTTGAGAGGAATCTGGAGGTCTAGTTGTTGCTGATTGTATATGGTTTTATGAATTGTGGTGAGGGCCTTGTGCATTATTCTATATTTTATTGGCAGCCAGTGAAGGTTCCGTAGTATGGGAGTGATGTGCGAACCTCTGTTGGTGTTGGTTAGGATTCTGGCTGCCGCATTCTGGAGCATCTGTAATGGTTTGATAGAGGAGAAAGGGAGTCGGAGAAGGAGAGCGTTGCAGTAATCTGTTTTGGAAAAGAGCGTGGTTTGGAGCACGGTCCTGAAATCCTGGAAATGGAGGAGAGGTTTGAGCCTTTTCATAACTTGGAGTCTATAAAAACAATCCTTGGAAGTGTTGTTGATGGATTTCTTTAGATTCAGGTGGTTATCGAGGATGACTCCTAGGTCCCTTACTTGTGAGATCTGGGTGTTGGATGATGTCGGATGGGTTAGGGCTGAGTGGTCGGGGGAAATGAGAAGGGGTTCTGACTTGGATGCATTGAGGACTAGGTTTAGACCGGAGAGTAGGCAGTTAATAGCTTGAAAGCAGCTTTCCCAGTATGTGAGCGTTTTAGAGAGTGATTTTGTTATGGGGATCAGAATCTGTACGTCGTCTGCATAGAGGTAGTGGATTAATTTTAGATTTGTAAGCAGCTGGCAGAGGGGGAGGAGGTAGATATTGAAGAGGGTGGGGGACAGGGAAGATCCTTGCGGTACACCTAAAGTTGATTTGACGTCTGAAGATTCTTTATTATTAATGTTTACCTTAAAGCTCCTGTTGCTGAGGAAGGAGGAGAACCATTTGTGTGCGGATCCTGATAATCCGATTTCTGAAAGCCGTTTTAGTAGGATGGTGTGGTTCATGGTGTCAAAGGCTGCGGAGATATCTAGAAGGATCAGGATGAATGACAGTCCTTTGTCAAGGCCCAATATGATGTGGTTCGAGAGTGAGATAAGGAGGGATTCTGTACTTAATGATTTATGAAAACCATATTGGGATGGATAGAGGATATTGTGTTCTTCCAGATAATCTGAAAGTTGCGTATTTACCAATTTCTCCATGATTTTGGCCAGAAAAGGAAGGTTAGATATGGGGCGGAAACTGGCGGGATCTCTCCGCCAATTTCACTGTATGGTCCCTCCCAATGCAGTTTTGCTACAAAATACGGTCTGTGCTGGGGGACAATTGAACCCATACAGAACTGAAATATCTTTGATACATCTAGAGAAGCTAAATAAAGAGTGATACAAAATTGAAAATTGGTAGACAATCAGAAGTTTGTTGCCCTATCTTCTTACAATTTTTGAGACAATTATTTTTGGTCGGGTTTTCACCTTTTCATTTTTGTATCACCAGTAAGAATAACCTGATGAGTCACATCTAGGGTACATCTTACATCAAGATCATGGTTTGAGAAGGCATCCCTTACCTCCTGAAGTTTGTTTGTTCTATATGCCTTCTGAAGTCCATAGATACTGGTGAATCTTCAAAATTCAATACCAATTGACTGGCTTCTGCATCCTCTAATGGAGTCGTTTACTTCCTCAAAAGTTGAAAATTGTGTATTGGTTTTATCCAGTCCACTTCAGTATATTTTGCCAGTAAATAACTTGATAGCATGCTGATGTTATGTTGAGTCAAGTTTTTCACCTTCAATTACACTTTTGTAAATAAATTTGTAGGTGCTTGAATAAGTTGTACATAAATATTCAGACCTCCTGGAAAAGAATGAGTTCTTGGTTTTTCTAGCTAAAACTTTCCCTTTCCTGGAAATGTAGTTGCTCTCATGATACACTTTAAATTCCTTGTCTCATTCTTAGGGATGATCTACATCCTGCCAATTTCATTTTGGCAACCTGAACTCCTTTTGAACATGTCATTGCTGGAAATAAGAATTTTATAAACAGCTGCCCAATCACTGCATACTGATAGCCTGTTCAAATACTGTGGCCCAGCTTTGGCTCTACAATACTTTTCTAGCTGTCGAATCACATTGATTCCCACTAACATGGGCTCAGTTGCATTATTTGTTTGGTCCAGGCAAAACTAAAACAGGGATGCAGTACTCATTTTCACCCCCATAATCTTCCCCTGGGAATGCCACTTCGACTTCAATATACCCCAAATAGGGAACTTGACCTATAGCACCAATAATGTTCACTACCTCCTATAGATGTGCAATTCACAACATGCTAGATGCTCCTTATAAAAGGTCTTTGAAATATGGATTACTTGGGACTCAGTGTCAAGTAGACACAGACCCTGTATTTTGTCCACATAAGCAAAGGCATGACATGCTTCTCCTATCAAAGAATCTGGAACTTCCCTTGACTGGACTGTGGATCCTTTTGGATGCCTTTGCTGCACTGGATTGGGATATGAAGAATGGGGCTTAGGCATCTCTAATTCTCCCTCATGTAGATGCCCTTTTCGTTTTAAGAAGACTGTTCAATATTACAATATAATTGTTTATTTCTTGTATTTTATCATTAAATTAACTTTTGATACACTAAGGCAGCATTACTTGTGTTGGTACACCTGCCCATACATCTTCTCCACATTTATACAAAGCTGAGGAAAGTTAACCATCTGATTTCATTATGAAAAGCTAGTGGTTTGCTAAGAAATCCATGGCTTTCCAGTAGTCTTTTTATATTGATAATCTGCTCTCATCTCTACAGCCCCACAGTTTACAGAGGGAGTAGTTTCTACTGCTGTCAGCTTCTTCTCTAAGTTGTGTGAGTCTTCTTTCCAGGGCACTATTACTCTTTCTTTCTTCAACCAGCTCTTGGGAAACTGCATGGACATCATTGAAAATAGTTACCACCTGACTTGCTGAAGTGTTTGATATCAGGACTAGATGAAGTGCTCTTCTAGACTCTTTAGCTTCTTTTTCACTCTCATACAATCTCACCTTAAACAGTAGCTAAGGGATACAGTTCCTTTCTCCCTTATTTAAAACTAGGGATGTGAATCGTGTGCCCGATCGTTTTAACGATCGGGTTCGGCTGGGGGGGGGGGGGGGGGGGAATCTGATCGTTACGAGATGTGAATTGGATACGGTTCGATTCCAATTCACATCACTAATTTTTTTTAGTGAGGCCCGCGCCGATAAAAAAAACCCCACCCCAACCCTTTAAAATTACCCCCTTAGCATCCCCCACTCTCCCGACCCCCCCCAAAACTTTTTACACATACCTGGTGGTCCAGGGGGGCCGCGGGCAGCAATATCCCGTTCCCACGCTATCAGCTGCGCTAAAAAAATGGCGCCGATGGCCCTTTGCCCTTACCATGTGACAGGGCAAAGGTAGCGCCGGCGCCATTTTGAATACTGGCAATACGGCCGCAGGAGGTTGCCATTTTCTATCAACGCACTCGTGGCCCGAGAGTGGAAGATCACAACGGGACCCCCCCACTGGACCCCAGGTAATTTAAGACATTTTGGGGGGGTTCGGGAGGGTGGGGGATTTATTTTAAAGGGTCGGGGTGGGTTTTAGGGATGTTTTAGTGTGCCGGTTTTCCCGCCCTCCCCCTCCCCTCCCCCTTCCCCCGATTTACGGTTTTTGACGATAAATCGGGGGAATTCCTATTAAATATCGCCTCTAATGATTTTTGACGATTTAAAATATATCGGACGATATTTTAAATCGTCAAAAAACGATTCACATCCCTAGTAGCCATCCCAACCTGGTTAGTAAATGTTACTTCTCCTGGTTCTCTGGAACTCACTCTTATGGGGCTCCCCAAGGATGCAGATATACTATCTGCCCCTCTCTGAGTACCAGGAGTTGCAATTAGTGATAATTGTTCTTGAAAATTGCCCTCATCCTTACCCAATGGTGGGGCAGGTTTTGCTGGGGCTCCGGGGCTCAAAGATGTTTTAAATGTCCTGGGGCTCACCTCCTGCTCCAAGGTGATATCCCCTGCGATTCCTCCCAAAGCTAAAGATGACGTTCTTTTGAAACAGTCTTCGATCCTTGGTTGACTCATACTTGCATTAGGCGTTGACGATATCTCTTTAACACGTGCCTTCCTTTTTGTATGTGGCATACTCAGAAAAAACCAATAGAAAACTATTAACTAATATGGAAAGGCAATTCCAAGGAAGGAGACTGATCACAGAAGGATAACCAATAACAGTCAAACCTGTAGTGTCTCTATGGCCGCAGGAAATATCAAAACTTACAGTTTCACTGTACATCCAAGTAATTATATACCTCTTAATTCTCCTCCGTGCTTCTCTGGGCAATACCACGCGCCAAGGTAATGTTCAGCAGCAGCGTTACAGACACAGCCATGCCTCTTTTGTAATCCCCAACTCCTCCCCCAACCAGCCAGCCAGGGACCAGGGCAGAGAGGAAACGTGCACAGCTCACCGGCAGAAAGTGAAGGTAATGTTCAGCAGCCCTCTTGCACACTTTTTACCTTTGTAGCTGCTTCTTTCAGTTTTTTTCTAACAATTGTTCTCATTTTATCAAAGTTTCCCTTTTGAAAGTTTAGCACGAGAGCCATGGATTTGCTTACTGTCCCCCTTCCAGTCATTAATTCAAATTTGATCATATTATGATCACTATTGCCAAGCGGTCCCACCACTGTTACCTCGCTCACCAAATCCTCTGTTCCACTGAGAATTAGATCTAAAATTGTTTCCTGTCTTGTCGGTTCCTGAACCAATTGCTCCATAAAAATGTAATTTATTCCATCCAGGAACTTTATATCTCTAGCATGTACCAATGATACATTTACCCAGTCAATATTGGGGTAATTGAAGTCTAACAGTACATAGGAGCAAAATCCTGCACTCCAAGCAATATCGCAGAAACCACAAGTGCAGGCACACAGTTCAATCCTGACAGAGTACTCCAAACCGGTGTATATATTAAATGCTTTTAATTCTTCAATATGGCAACTCCTCTGGCTCATACAAACATCAGACTTAATGGCGTCCCCCGACACGGTACCCGTGTTTCGCCGCGGGCTGCATCGGGAGGGCTCGCCAATAGGGATTCATAAGAAAGCTGTAGAAGATAAATATACATCAGGACAACGCAACAGGACTTATAACCGAATATAAAGTGCAACAATATACAACATCATAACATACCTGACAGCATGAGAACTTCAAAGTGACAGGGAGCGCACTACCCTTTCCCACTGACAGGTATTTAAAGCTGATTAAGGCGCCAAAACAGGAAGACAGACCACGTGGGACTTCAACGTCCCATTCATTGGCTGCCATTCCTGTGATGCGCCTCAGCAGGGTTGTAAACCAAACAGTGCTTGTGAATGACCGGCGCTAAGGCTGAGCTCTATGTGAACAGGAACCATTCAATGTCTCGATTTAACCCCTTAGGAGATACTGAATCCAACATAAAAATCCAACGTTGTTCGATACGCCCCAGTTGTTCAGAATAGTTACCCCCTCGTGGGCACCGCGGGAATACCTCCAGAACACTGTATGTAAGATCTGACAAGGTGTGTGATGTTTTAACCCAATGGTCTACGAGGGGTTCGTTTTCACGGGAGTGACGAATATTAGAGCAATGCTCTATGATTCGAGTTTTTACCATGCGGGATGTTTTCCCAACGTAGATCAGAGGACAAGGGCATGTAATCACATAGATTACTCCAGCCGTAGTGCAATCGGAGTAAGAACATAACCTAAAAGTTTTTTTAGAAACTGGATGAATAAAACTAGTTGAGGGTGAAGTATGAGAACATACAGTGCAGCGTCCACACGGGTGGTGACCAGGTACACTATCGAAATTCCGTGGCCCCGGAATGTCAGTGTGAATGAGTTTGTCTCGTAAATTTTTTCCTCGTCGAAAAGTAAATCTGAGGGGACCCGGGAATAGAGTGTGTAAGGAAAGGGCCTCCCAATGTCTGCGAATCATCGCAGTAATCTGGCGGCTCAGGGTGGAGTATGGCAAAATACAATTTGTAACTGATTGATCATCATGGGATGATGGTAAAAATAATAAGTCACGATTGGTGTACAAAGCCCGTTTTATCGCCTTTTTAACAACGTGCCTCGGGTACCCCCGGGAAATAAAGCGAGAGGACATAGTTTGAGCCTGTTTGAGAAACTCACATCTAGTAGTACATAGTCTACGAAGCCGAAAGAATTGGTCAGTGGGAATATTCCTTCGTAATGTACTAGGGTGACAACTTTGAAAGGCAAGTAAAGTGTTCCTGTCAGTTTCCTTGCGGTGGATGGTGGTCGAAAAACGGCCCTCATCCACAGCCACAAGTACATCCAAGAATGCTATATGGGACCGATGTAAACAAAAATTAAACTGTAGATTAGAGTCACATGAGTTAAGCCAATCAATGAACAAATAAAATTGAATCTCCGTACCCTGCCAAAGTAAAAAAATATCATCAATGTAGCGGAGCCACACTGCTATGTATTGAAACCATTCACCAGGGTACACAAAAAGATCCTCAAATTCCGCCACGTACAAGCACGCCAAACTGGGGGCCATAGTCGAGCCCATAGCGGTGCCCTTTATCTGAAGATAAAACATCTCACCAAATCTGAAAAAATTCTTCGTGAGTGCCAGAGTGGCTAACGTAACTAGCAAGGAAGTGGGGACACGCTGGGGACCAATGCGAGAGTTCAAGGTTTTTTCTATAACTTGTAAAGCAGCAGTTTGGGGAATACTCGTGTACAGAGAAATAATATCCAGTGTGACAAATAAAAACGGTTCACTGGGAACAGGTGTCATGTCCAAAAGGGTGATGAAATGTAAGGAGTCCCTTATGTATGATCGAATACGGGGTACGAATGGTTTCAGAAACAGGTCCACGAATTGGGACAGGGGTTCTAACAGCGAACCAATGCCTGCCACAATGGGTCGCCCTGGTGGGTTCTGTAGATTCTTATGTACTTTTGGTAAAGTATAAAAGACCGGGGTAATCGGGTGTTCTGGTGTAAGGAACTTGGCCTCACGAGGGGTCAAAATATGGCGGTCCAATGCATCTTCCACCACTTGTATAACCTGCTGACGTAACTGAGGGGTGGGATCCTCAGTTAAAGGAAGATAGAATGATATATCATTTAATTGTCTAAATGCTTCAGACATGTATTGGTGTTTGTCCTGGATAACAATGCCTCCACCCTTATCGGCGGGTTTAATAATAATGGACGAATCTTGCCCAAGAGATAGAACGGCCTGATGTTCAGATTTTGATAAATTGAACTGGGTATAATGCTGCCTTGACACCAACTCAGTCATACCCTGATCTACCAGCCGCTCAAAAGCCATAATGAGCGGATCTCCGGGGCCAGGAGGCACCCATCTGGATTTTGGACGGGCTAGGGATAGGTCTGGGCTGGGAGGCACATCTGCAAAAAACATTTTAATCTTCAACAAACGACAGAAACGATATAAATGTATTCGAAGATCAAACAAATTACATTTTGCAGTGGGCACAAAAGAAAGTCCTTTAGATAAAACCCCTAATTCAGAGTCAGTAAGGGCGCGTGAGGATAAATTAAATACCGAAGGCAGGTCTACAGCCATGGGTCTGGAACTGCATGGGTCGCTCGGGTCACTCGAGGAGGAGGCTGAAATTGTTGATTGCGGCCGCGGGACCGAGTCGTGCGAATAGGTTTGGTAACAGGGCCGGGATCGGGTGGATGTTGGCCTGAGTCTAAAAAAGACGCTGCTATAGACGCATAGCGTGATGATGGTGTACAGGTAGAAGAACTGGATGATGCTGTTGCCGGGCGAGTTTCCTCCCGAGGTGGTCTTGGACGAGCTGTCTGAACCTCTTCGCCAGAGGAATCGCCGGAGTTGTTGTGCGCGAAAGTTACTTTTCTCGCAGGTTGTGGACGAGACTTGGCCATCCATTTATAAACGAATCCTGATTTGTAATCCGTCTCGTCCCGAATAAACTTTTGATACTTCACAGTTTTTAAATCAGTCCGAAACTTGTGAAGTTGAATTTGAAATTCGGAGTGTTCCTGGTCAAAAACTTCTGTAGATAAAGAGTGTTTAATAGTGTCCAAATTATTTGTCAACTCCTCCTGAAGTGTAGTTTGTAGAGTCTTCATGGTCTCAATGATCAATACCATTAGATCCAAGGAGCACTTGTTAAGTATCTGATTCCATCGAGTAATAAAAGTGCTATTGTCCGTGTGTAACCGGGGCTCCTTCTGAACACGGAGACCCCGCGGGATCCGGCGGACTCGGCAGTATTCGATCAAAGTAGCAGCGTGTAACTCTGCTCGAGTCAAGCGTTTCTGAATATCTATAACGTCAGTCCAAGTGACAGTGGATGAAGGGACAGGTAGCGGGTCATCAAAGAAAAGCCGGTCTGACAACACTGCATTGAGCTCAGCTTCCGAATAACTAAAAGTTTGATCATCGGCTGCCATTTAAAGCCCAAGGATAAAGGTAATCCAAGACCAACAGTACATAGGAGCAAAATCCTGCACTCCAAGCAATATCGCAGAAACCACAAGTGCAGGCACACAGTTCAATCCTGACAGAGTACTCCAAACCGGTGTATATATTAAATGCTTTTAATTCTTCAATATGGCAACTCCTCTGGCTCATACAAACATCAGACTTAATGGCGTCCCCCGACACGGTACCCGTGTTTCGCCGCGGGCTGCATCGGGAGGGCTCGCCAATAGGGATTCATAAGAAAGCTGTGAGGGTCAGGCAGCTCCCCCCTGTCTGTGAAGCCAGCCTCTCACTAGTAATGCAGGGAGGGAGCTGTCTCAGACTTCACCATCCTCCCCCCCCCCCCTCACCCACACACCATTCACTAGCTGGGACATGGGGGAAGTCAGGAGTGAGGGTCAGGCAGCTCCCCCCTGTCTGTGAAGCCAGCCTCTCACTAGTAATGCAGGGAGGGAGCTGTCTCAGACTTCACCATCCTCCTCCCCCCCCCCCCTCACCCACACACCATTCACTAGCTGGGACATGGGGGAAGTCAGGAGTGAGGGTCAGGCAGCTCCCCCCTGTCTGTGAAGCCAGCCTCTCACTAGTAATGCAGGGAGGGAGCTGTCTCAGACTTCACCATCCTCCTCCCCCCCCCCCCCCCTCACCCACACAGCATTCACTAGCTGGGACATGGGGGAAGTCAGGAGTGAGGGTCAGGCAGCTCCCCCCTGTCTGTGAAGCCAGCCTCTCACTAGTAATGCAGGGAGGGAGCTGTCTCAGACTTCACCATCCTCCCCCCCCCCCTCACCCACACACCATTCACTAGCTGGGACATGGGGGAAGTCAGGAGTGAGGGTCAGGCAGCTCCCCCCTGTCTGTGAAGCCAGCCTCTCACTAGTAATGCAGGGAGGGAGCTGTCTCAGACTTCACCATCCTCCTCCCCCCCCCCCCTCACCCACACACCATTCACTAGCTGGGACATGGGGGAAGTCAGGAGTGAGGGTCAGGCAGCTCCCCCCTGTCTGTGAAGCCAGCCTCTCACTAGTAATGCAGGGAGGGAGCTGTCTCAGACTTCACCATCCTCCCCCCCCTCACCCACACAGCATTCACTAGCTGGGACATGGGGGAAGTCAGGAGTGAGGGTCAGGCAGCTCCCCCCTGTCTGTGAAGCCAGCCTCTCACTAGTAATGCAGGGAGGGAGCTGTCTCAGACTTCACCATCCTCCTCCCCCCCCCCCCTCACCCACACACCATTCACTAGCTGGGACATGGGGGAAGTCAGGAGTGAGGGTCAGGCAGCTCCCCCCTGTCTGTGAAGCCAGCCTCTCACTAGTAATGCAGGGAGGGAGCTGTCTCAGGCTTCACCATCCTCCCCCCCCCCCTCACCCACACACCATTCACTAGCTGGGACATGGGGGAAGTCAGGAGTGAGGGTCAGGCAGCTCCCCGCTGTCTGTGAAGCCAGCCTCTCACTAGTAATGCAGGGAGGGAGCTGTCTCAGACTTCACCATCCTCCCCCTCCCCCCCTCACCCACACACCATTCACTAGCTGGGACATGGGGGAAGTCAGGAGTGAGGGTCAGGCAGCTCTCCCCTGTCTGTGAAGCCAGCCTCTCACTAGTAATGCAGGGAGGGAGCTGTCTCAGACTGGTATCAGGGTTAGAGCACTGTGTGCAGGAAGATCACAACACTCCTGGTATTAATAGGGATAGGGCACTGTAAGAGATGACTGTAGTAGATTGAATAAAGATCTGATGTTTCTGCTCTCCTCACACCAAACAAAAACAACACACAAGCAGAGAAGCCCTTCTTACAAAGCTGAGCTAGTGAGTTAAGTAGGAGGAAAAGTAAACATACTTGTGCCAGTGTGGCTACTTAAAAAATACACTTACCAACAATCAATTACATATATTTGAACTGTGTACAGTTCCAGCCAGGACCACCTTTCTAAAATGCACAGTGATTGGCAAATTCAACATGCACTAGCATTTCAGGTGCCTGCTAACAAAAATAATAAACAAACAAGTTCTAGTCACGTGAGTGCTGATCATTACATTACTTTTTTTGTCAAGCTTCCAACTGTTTCCATTTCACATCCCCCCAACCATTACCTCAGTGTTAGCCTTGGTAACATCAATAGATAAGAGCACAGCCAGCCAATAGGAATACATACATACATATTCATTCCTAAGTGACCTTTACTGACCTGGGAAGTGTGAACACTTTGTTTCATTTTCTGTTGGTGTTCGTTAGTTTCCAGTTCCATTTCCCATCCCCCCAACCATCACCTCAGTGGTAACCTTGGTAACATCAATAGATAAGAGGGCAGCCAGCCAATAGGAACACATATTCATTCCTAACTGACCTTCAGTGACCTGGAAAGTGTTTATTTGTATCATTTTCAGTTAGTGCGCACTAAATCGAGTTAGTGCGCACTAACGGGGAGTTAGTGCGCAGTAACTCCCGTTAGTGCGCACTAACACGATTTAACGATTTTTAACAATAAATTGTTAGAATTTCTATTGTATCGTGTTCTATAACGATTTAAGACGATATTAACATTATCGGACGATAATTTTAATCGTTGAAAAACGATTCACATCCCTAGCATTTAGTCTCATGCACGATGTTTATCCTGTTGGACTCTATGCCATCCCGGACATAAAGCGCCGTACCACCTCCCGGGTGCTCCTCTCTGTCATTGCGATATAATTTGTAACCCGGTATAGCACTGTTCCATTAGTTGTCCTCCTTCTACCATGTCTCGGAGATGCCAATTAAGTCTATGTCATCATTCACTGCTATTCTAATTCTCCCATCTTACTTCTTAGACTCCTGGCATTAGCATACAAACATTTCAAAGTTTGTTTTGTGTTTGTATTTTCATTCTGCTTTTTAATTGATATGGATAAGTTAGAATTTTTTAGAGATGTGAATCGGAACCGGAATCGGTTTGGATTCCGGTTCCGATTCACATCGTGTTTTTTTTTTCATCCGGCCTGATCGCGGTTTTGTTTATCGGCTGCGCCCGAGCCGATAAACAAAAAATCCACCCCGACCCTTTAAAACTAATCCCTTAGCTTCCCCCACCCTCCCGACCCCCACAACAACATTTTACAGGTACCTGGTGGTCCAGTGGGGGTCCTGGGAGCGATCTCCCACTCTCGGGCCGTCGGCTGCCACTAATAAAAATGGCGCCGATGGCCTTTGCCCTTACCATGTGACAGGATATCCATGCCATTGGCCGGCCCCTGTCACATGGAGGGAACACTGGATGGCCGGCGCCATCGTGGGGTTTTCCTATTGTTTGGGGGAGCCCCCGATTTCTGATTATTTTGAAAATATTGACGATATTTTCAATTGTCTGAAGCCCGATTCACATCCCTAGAATTTTTTAGCTCAATGAGTTTTTAGTTACAGGCACTTGGACTACTTTTCTTATTATTGGATCCTCACTGTCGGGATGCCCTAATTCTAATGCATCATTAGTATTCTTTGAAGATACCTCCCTCCTAACCATGCGCTGCTGAGTGACTGTCGGCTCTCCCCTTTGTTCTAGTTTAAAAGCTGCTCTATCTCCTTTTTAAAAGTTAGCACCAGCAGTCTGATTCCACCCTGGTTAAGGTGGAACTCATCCCTTCGGAAGAGACTCCCCCTTCCCCAAAAGGTTCCCCAGTTCCTAACAAAACTGAATCCCTCTTCCTTCCACCATCATCTCATCCACCCATTGAGACTCTGGAGCTCTGCCTGCCTCTGGTGACCTGCGCGTGGAACAGGGAGCATTTCAGAGAATGCTCCCCTGGAGGTTCTGGATTTAAGCTTTCTACCGAAGAGCCTAAATTTGGCTTCCAGAACCTCCCTCCCACATTTTCCTATGTCGTTGGTGCCCACATGTACCACGACAGCCGGCTCCTACCCAGCACTGTCTAAAATCCTATCTAGGTGACGTGTGAGGTCCGCCACCTTCGCACCAGGTAGGCATGTTACCAGGCGATCCTCAAGCCCACCAGCCACCCAGCTGTCTACATTCCTAATAATCGAATCACCAACTATGGTGGCCGACCTAACCCTTTCCTCTTGGGCAGTAGGCCTTGGGGAGATATCCTCAATGCAAAAGGACAATGTATCACCTGGAGAGCATGTCCTTGCTACAGGATCCTTTCCTGCTGCATCAGATTGATGCTCTCCAATCATGAGACCTTCTTCCTCCAAGGCAGCACCAGGGCTGCCAGTCTGAAGTTGGGACTTGGCTACTATGTCCCTGAAGATCTCATCTATATACCTCTCTGTCTGCCTCAGCTCCTCCAGGTCTGCCACTCTAGCCTCCAGAGATCGGACTCATTCTCTGAGTGCCAGGAGCTCTTTGCATTGCATGCACATGTACAATTTCTCACCGTCGGGTAAAAAATCATACATGTGACACTTGATGCAAAAGACTGGGAAGACCCCCCTCTTGCTGCTGGATTGCTGCCTTCATCTCAAATTTGTTCAGTTCCTACTTAAGTTTTAGATTGCTAAGGGAGTAAAAATGTGTCTAATTAATGTCCTTTAAATGTATTAGTGAATTCACTATATGTCTAGTGGTGGCCTACAGGGGAATGATCAAACTCTCAATAAGGTGTGGGGAATTTGTGAAGTTCAAAGGATGGCTTTTTTTTTTTTAAGTGGCACCTGCCTATAAATTAAAGGATGAGCTAGGGGTGGGAGGGTTGGGAAATACAAACAGTCTAACTTCAGTTAGTCAGCCAGAGTGACTCACTGCTCTCTTGATTAACAAATGTTGGTATCTAATCAAAACAAATCACACTACCTTAACACCTTTCCAAGGTGAGTAGCTGAACTGAACTTTTCAACCTTTTCACTTAGTTATACACTGCTCCTAGCTTATTTCTAGCTTCTGGCTACTTTTTTTTTTAATATTCAAACACTCTGACTTCAGCTTACTAGCTACCTTACAGACTATTAAAAATAAACACACTAACTACTGCTTGCTAGCTGCCTCACTGACTGACTATTTAAAAATAGTCAGTCTAATTTCTGTATTCTAATAAAAGTCAAAGCACTAAAATGAATTTAAAAATGAAACAGAGATCAAAATAAAAATATTATGAAAAAGGATCCTGGTAAATTCAGTAACAAAAGAATGTCATAGGAAAATTTATTAAATAAAGAATATAAGGAATAATGATCCCTATTTAAAAAAACATATTGCCTATTGCAGTACTGAGCTCTAATCTAAAAAGCTCAAGACACTTGGTGACAGTTAGGAATACCAGGGAGTTCCTAAGCTGACGTCAAAGAAGGAGGAAGTGCTATACAGGTGCTCGTCTATATCTAAAAAGGTTAGATGAATATGAAATGATTATAATTTGGCAAGAATGATAAAGAACTAAGTAGTATGTGACTGAGTAAGTAAATACAAATTTAAAAGTTGATTTTTATTTTTTCTAATTTGCTTTCCATTCAAGAAAGGCTTAGAAATGTTAAATGTCTCTATGCCAACAGATCAGTACACAGCGGTGGGGGGAGCACTACCCTTTCATTTAGCAAAGGATTATATAAAATATTTAGGGGTCAAACTTGGGACAAATCTATATGGATTATATCGCTTAAATTATGATGCTTTGCTATCCCAAATACAACAAGACCTGGACAGATGGAATAGGTCAGACATTTCTTGGTTCGGTAGAGTGGCGGCGGTAAAAATGAACATTCTGCCTCGCTTTTGTTATATGTTTCAAACCTTACCTATAGAGGTTCCAGAAGGGGCAATGTCTATATGGCAAAGAAAAATTTTCCATTTCATTTGGAAAAGGAAACCCCCAAGAGTTTCATGACAAATATTATATAGAGAAAAAGGCAGAGGTGGCCTCAATATCCCCAATTTAAGTTGGTATTATACAGCTATCATGTTGGGAGTGGTTATCAGCTGGCATAGAAAGGGTAAGCTAAAACCTTGGATAGCGATTGAGCAATCAGTGGCAGGGGAATTGCCCTTGGACTCGTGGGTGTGGGGTAAAGATGTGAGGAAAGTAAATAGTAAGTATCTCACTCCTTTCTCGCAAGCTGTTCTTAAGATTTGGGCTAAGTGGCGGACCCGATTGGTGGGCACCAAGAGGATATACCATTCTATATCCTTTTTAATGAATCCGGAGTTTCCACCGGGGATGGATAAGATATTTATCCAAAGGTGGAGACAGATGAGTCTCACGAGGGCAGGACAATTTTATTCAAGGTCCCAGTTGATCACATTCACAGACTTACAGGACACATATAATTTAACACAGGGGGATAGGTATCCGTACATTCAACTTGCCCATTACCTTTGTTCAGAGGGGGCATCTGGGGAATTCTGCAATGGCAAGTCACTATTTGAATCATTTTGTGAACAGTCAGGACCCATTAAAAGACCAGTTTCCCGTATATCCCTGCTTATCAATAGTGGCCCAAGGGTCAAGGTATCATATCAGTGGAAATCGGAATCGGATCTTGGGGGTGAAATATCGGATACTGAATGGGATAAATGTCTTATGCTAATGGGTCAGACTTCCATATCGGCTAATATTAAAGAGAACGGATACAAATTGCTATATAGGTGGTATATGGTACCTGAGAGAATACATAGAATGAACCGACATATTAGTGACTTATGTTGGAAACAGTATGGGGAGAAGGGTACATTCTTTCACATGTAGTGGACTTGCCCTAAGATAGCATGCACTTGGGAATCTGTAACGAGACATGTGTCTGAGGTTTTGGGGGTGACCATCCCTCCGGATCCCAAAGGTTGTTTGCTCAGCTTATTAGATGGGACATTGGGGGACAGGCAAAGAATGCTGGTCTTGCAGATTTTTATTGCTACATGGTGTAAAATAGCGTTCCAGTGGAAAAATGCCGATGCTCCTACATGAATGAATATTTTAACTCGAGTAGATAGAGTATATCAGATGGGTTACCTTACCACTGTCAGGAATGATCGTGTTCACAAGTTCCACGACATATGGGAACTCTACTGCACTTGGAAAGGCAAACAGGCGTGACAGATTTATTGTAGTTCACATTGCTCGAGTTTAGAAGGGGAGGGGGAGGGGAGGAGGAGGGGGAGGGTAGGGGGAGGATGGGAATACAGGGAGAATTTGAAATATGTGTGAATGATGACAGGAAAATTGGTACCTTTGATATATTTTATTTGTTATATTTCAAGTTAATCAGAGCAATTGAGCGATATGTTACTTGGTTTATTTGGTTGCTGATAATGCTATTATAGCTCTTCCCAAACTATGGCAAAGTTGGGAACATATATATATATATATATATATATATATATATATATATATATTACAATAAATAAAAACATATATATATATATACATACATACATATATACATATATATATATATATATATATATATATATACATATATACATATATATATATATATATATATATATTACAATAAATAAAACAAAAAAAAGAAATAGTTTACTAACATTAAAACCAGGTGCACCACAGAAGTTTCTTGACAGCTTTGACTTAAGAGATTTTGTAATTAACTGCAAAACAGTGATTTTATACACTGTTGTGAAATATAAAGAAAGAGTGTTGTAATGTGAATGGAAATAAAGCTCTTATACCTGAGTGTATTAAGAGGCTATGAAACTTCAAATAAGGTCATAGTTGGGCAGCGTATCAACAATACTCAATTGAAGATGAGTATGGAATAGAGCTGGAATAATGCTAAAGGTAGTGACTAGGGGTGTGCATTCGGATTGACCGCATTAGTAAAACGCAACTCATATTTTTTTTTTACTTAAAAAATTGATTCGACATAAACGATCGGATTTCCCACATATCGAACATATCTATGTTCGATATGTGGGAAATCGCGATTGTTGAGCCAAAATAAAAATATAAACCCCCTCACCCTCCTTAATCCCCCCCCCCCCCGACTTACCACAACTCCCTGGTGATCGAGCGAGGAGTGAGGACGTCATTTCTGCAATCCTTGGCGAGAAGCATGTGACGTCGGCGGCACGTCAAGTGACGCCGGCGTCACGTGATTCCCGGCTCGTTCGCGCCGGACGGCTCGTTCGGCCCAAAAAGAACTTTTGGCCAGCTTGGGGGGGCCTCCTGACGTGACGCCGCGTCTGAGTGACGCGGCGTCACGTGATTCCCGACTCGTTCGCGCCGGACGGCTCGTTCGGCCCAAAAAGAACTTTTGGCCAGCTTGGGGGGGTCAGGAGGCCCCCCCAAGCTGGCCAAAAGTTCTTTTTGGGCCGAACGAGCCGTCCGGCGCGAACTCGCCGGGAATCACGTAACGCCGCGTCACTCGACGTGCCACCGACGTCACATGCTTCTCGCCAAGGATTGCAGAAATGACGTCCTCACTCCTCGCTCGATCACCAGGGAGTTGTGGTAAGTCTGGGGGGGGGGGATTAAGGAGGGTGAGGGGGTTTAAATTTTTTTTTGCACATATGTACATATACCCAACTCATTGGATTTTTTTTATGTCCATATTGGCCGCAAGTGGGACCCCCTTTCAGACATAAAAAATATGAACATAAAATTTTGCTCTGCACATCCCTAGTAGTGACTACTTCCCTGCTTTATTGATCAGATACACCTTTTGTCAATATATTTATTTATTTATTTATTTTAAATCTTTTCTATACCGTCATTAAGGTGGGTACCGTCACAACGGTTTACAGTAAGGCACAAAAAGTAATTTTATTAAAATCTAACAGTTTACACATGTGCCATTAGGTTCGGTAACAAAGTTTTTAATCAATGCTAGTTGTTAAAAGAGTGTTTTGACTATTGTGTCCAGGTCAATTATATGGCAGTTTTGAGTCTGGGACTCATTCTCTAGATTTAGCTTATCCTTTGGTGATGAATTCAATTTAAAAAAGATACACCCTTAGTTTGTGTGAGTGTTTTGTTTCTCGCGCTTCCCTGGTTTGAGCCTTGCATTTCCCTGGATTCTATTCTCCCCTTCTCTTTTGAAAGGCTTGTTTAAATAGTTAAGTTTTTAGATTTTTTCTGAATGTTTTGTTTTCTCGTTGTAGTCTTAATTCTAAGGGCATGGAGTTCCATAGTATAGGTCCCGCTAAGGATAATGCCCTTTCTCTTACCTGGGTTAGTCTTGCTGTTTTGACTGATGGAATCGTTAGAAGTGCTTTGTTGGCTGATCTTAGATTTCTGTTAGGGATGTGTACACGAAGGGCTGTGTTAAGCCAGTCTGCGTTTTCGTTGTGTATTAATTTGTGTATGGTGCATAGTGTTTTGTACTGTATTCTTTGTTCAATGGGAAGCCAGTGCAATTCAGCCAGTGTTTCCGTAATGTGGTCTCTTTTCCTTTTTCCAGTTAATACTCTTGCAGCTGTGTTCTGCAATATTTGTAGTGGTCTTATGGAGGTGTATGGTAAACCTAGTAGAAGGGTGTTGCAATAGTCAGTGCTTGCAAATATTAGCGCTGGCAGTACTGACCGAAAGTTGGCGGGTGTTAGGAGTGGTTTAAGTTTTCTGAGGACCATGAGTTTGGCGTATCCTTCCTTAACTTTTATGGATATATGTTGTTTTAAGCTTAGTTCTGTGTCTATTATTACTCCTAGATTTCGTACTTTCTCTGCAAGTATTATATGTTTGTTGTTATTGAGTGTGATAGGATTGTGTGAGATCTCCATGTTTTTTTCCTTTCTAGATGAAGGAATTCTGTCTTCTCTATATTAATTACTAGTTCCATTTGATTTAATAGTTGTTTGATAATGTCTAGATACATGTTCGCTATGTTTAATGTTTTCTCCATTGTATCGTCAATGGGTAATATAATATAATATAATATAATATAATATAATATAGGAGAAATAAGGAACACTTTTCTGAATTGGGACTGAAATACTTTTTGAAACTGTTTGATCATTGCTCCCCAGCAAAGAAAATACATATAGGGCCAGATTTTAAGAAGTAAACGTGGGCGTAGATTTGTGCGTGCAACCTGGCACTCACAAATCTACTCCCAATTTTATAACATGCTTGCAGCCACACCCATGTTATAAATCTTGGGTTGGCATGCGCAAGGAGGTGTACACTTGTACACCTTGCGCACACCAAGCTCTAGGGGAGCCCTGATGGCTTTCCCTGTTCCCTCTGAGGCCGCTCCGAAATCGGAGCGGCCTTAGAGGGAACTTTCCTTCAGCCACCCCCAACCTTCCCCTATCTAACCCGCCCCCAGCCCTACCTAAATCCCCCCCTACCTTTATTTTATAAGTTGCGCCTGCCTCCGGGCAAATGGCCACTGTGCCTGGAGGCTCCGGCCCTGCCCCGCCCTGCCCCTTTTTTTCAAGCCCCGGGACATACGCTCGTCATGGGACTTGCGCGATTCGCCGGGCCTAAGCAAAATAGGCTCGGCGCGTGCATGAGCGGGTTTTCGCGGTTACACACATAATATATGCACATAACCCTTTTAAAATCTGCCCCATATTTTTTTTATTCTTGTCTAGCTAGAGTAAAAATAATTATCTTTTGTTTTTTGTAGCTAGAGTTCAGTTTCAATTAGCTGCATCATTGACACTGAGGGAACATTTACATATAGTTTTGCAAGATCTGGATAGGTTTAGGGAGATAGTCTCTTTTATTGATTAGTTCTAGATAGGGGCTAGGTAAAGAAAGAAGATTGGAAAGACAAGGATTTGACATACTCCAGCAATACCCACTATTAAGACTCCTAATAAGAAACAAAAGTTAAGGGGTAGATTTTCAAAGGGGTACGCGCATAAGATACACGCGTACCCCCCGAAAACCTACCCCAAACCCCCCTGCGCGCGCCGAGCCTATTTGGCAAAGGCTCGGCGGCGTGCACGTAATTCCCAGGGTTTGCAAAAAGGGGCGGTCGGGGGCGTGGACAGGGGCGCGGTTAGGGATCCGGGGCGTGTCCGGAGCATGTGGGCGGTCCGGGGGCGTGGCCGAGTGCCCCGACACAGCGGCCTGTGTTGGGGCCTGCCGCGCCGGCGCGCGTAAGTTACTACTGCCCGGAGGCAGTAGTAACTTCTCCGATAAAGGTAGGGGGGGTCTAGATAGGGCCGGGGGGGGGGGTTAGGTAGGGGAAGGGAAGGGAAGGTGCGGGGGGGGGGGGGGTAGAAAAAAGTTCCCTCTGAAGCCGCTCCGATTTCGGAGCGGCCTCGGAGGGAACGGGCAGTGCGCGCAGGGCTCGGCGCGTGCAAGTTGCACAAATGTGCGCCCCCTTGTGCGCGCCGACCCCGGATTTTATAAGATACGCACGGCTACGCGCGTTTCTTATAAAATCCAGCGTACTTTTGTTCGCGCCTGGTGCGCGAACAAAAGTACGCGCGCACGTATGTTTTTAAAACCTACCTCTAAGTGTGCACACAAAAACAAGCTTGTTTATTAAATAAAATAAATACTGGGGGGGGGGGGGGGATGCTGACATCACCAACAGGAATGGCTGCCTAGCTTTAGTATTCCTGCTCCAACCAGCTTACATCCATTGTGAACCCCTGCCATCCGTACCACTTTTTGAGCTATTTTCAGATTACTTTGATGACTACAGCTTGCCGATGGCTGCCAAAAGAAAACAGCCGATCTAAGCAATTTTCTTTTACCAAACATGATGCAGAGATGACGGAGGATGACGGCGGACAGGCCATGACTGACATGGAAGACTGTGCAGATATGCCCTCATGGGATGAATTAAGAAGCTAGTTTATGGAAATTCATTCTGATATGAAACACAAATTAGATTTGTTGGCATCGATATCTGAGATACATGATGATTTAACCACCTTGTACTCCCATGTTGATGACCTGGACATTTGCGTGGAGAGCAGGAAGAGTCAATTAAGAGGGTGGTGAAGGCACTGCTAGCAGACAAAATGGAGGACTTGGAAAACTACTCACGGCAGTGTAATTTGAGAATATGTGGCATCCCATAATCATTGGAATATGCTGACGTTTTATTGGTTGTAACATCTGTCTGCCAGCTTCTACTCACCTCTATTCTAATCCTTCGGCTTCGGATTTGATGACACAGACTGCTATATAGATAGAGTGGGCACACAGAGTGCTGGGCTCTAAAATAGCTAATAAGGCCAGAGGCATTGTTTTCTGCCTTCACAGTTATGCCCTTAAAGAACAACTATATGTGGCTGAATTAAAACAGAGCGAGTGGCTCTGGGAAGGCCATAAACTTTATATCTTTAAATATATGGTTCCTACTACACTACATAAATGCTTTGAACTTAAGGTGGTAACCAACGTACTTCGCGTGGAGAACATCCGCTACAGATGGACCTTTTTCTTTTGGCCTTTACATCATGATGAAAGGCACTTCATATAAAATGAAATCACTAGCTGAGCTAAGGATGTTTTCAAACAAGCCAATCTTCCGGTCCATTTTTCTGCTCCAAGAGTGGTAGACAGTGCGTTAAAAGTAGACTCTTTTCCAAGATGGCATCGGGCTGGAAATGGGCTTTGCAGGCTGCAGCACCATTCAGTGGATGCCAGCTCTGCTTTGTCTGATCAACGATGAACAATTTGACTATTCCTTTTTCCAGCTAAAGCATTTTTCTAATTCTGTGTATATTTCTTAATATGCCGTGCTTATATTGTAACTGTTCTTACGCGCTATCACTGTGTTGGTTTTTGGTGGGGCAACTGTTATAAGGATAGATCATCTTACTGTACTGGGTGCACTATGGTTTAACCTGTTTTCATATATGAGTTTGTGGGTGTGCCAGGTTGGTAGTGCATTTCAGTGTGTGTGGCTTACCCCCTAAGATAGGAGGAGTCCACAGATTAGGTATGGTGGATGGTGCAAAGCACCTGGGGAAATGAATTGGAGGTTTACCTGCATTATTTCACTATAACCATGGGTGCTGGTTCACAGTGCTCAACTTTCAGCATGCTATTGGGATGAGCCTTTTTGCTTTTAGTATGTTTCCTGTTATTATTCGAGTATTCTCCCTTAATGTTAAGGGACTTAATACTTATAAAAAATGGAGTCTTTTTTCACAGGAATTGTCTCACTATAAACCCTCAATTGCTTTACTTCAGGAGACTCATGAGAGGAAACATCATGAATATGTGTTATCCTTTAAGGATTTCCCCCAAAAGTAATTAGCTGCCAATACTACGGGGCAAGGTATGCAGGTGTAGGCATTTTGATCTCTCATTATCTCATATATGAACTTCTCTTGCTGACCCTCAAGGAAGATAACTACTGGTAAAGATAAAGGTTGGTGGGGATATTTTTACTATTATCAATATCTATGCTCCCTATTCTGACCAGTTTTCCATTATATGCATGTTGGATGGTATATTGCAGATTCATGTGGAAGGCTTGATAATCTTGGGAGGAGACTAATTTTTCATAGAACCCCAAATTGGATATTTCCCATGCTACCATTCAAAATGGCTCTAGAGGAAGGAGGGAGTTGACCTCCTTAATGGCTCATTAGGGTATTGTGAACATTTGGCAGCAATACCATCCTACTTCCAGAATGTATATCTTTTATTCTTCTCCTCATGGGACATATTCCCACATTGATTATTTCTTAGTAGATAAACTACTGCAAAATAGTGTTCAGGGGGTCAGGACTGGTGATATTACATGGTCTGACCATGCCCCTATTTGGTTTAATGTACAACTCTGGGATCTTGATACTGGGCAGAGATTCTGGCGACTAAATGATAATTTGTTACAAGATGAGGAATTTTGCAAATTTTTTGCCTCTAGGATTATTTTCATTTTAATACTCTGTCATCAGGGATTATTTGGGAGTGCTCTAAAGCTGTCATGAGGGGTTTTTTTTTATTTACAAAGTTTCATTCCATAAGAAAGAGAAGGAGAAATGAAGGCTTGATTTATTGGGGAAGATTACTGCCCTGTCTCTGGTACTTATGATGACTCAGTCCCATTCTGTATTCAAGTAACTGTCTGCTGCCTGAAATGAGCTAACAGAATTAGAATCTGATCAAATAGTGCACAATCTCAAATTGACTACAGGCTTATTTTGAGAGGCATAATAAAGCTGGAAGGTTTTTGGCCAGGAACTTGAAGGTACTGATCACCCAAAACTCAACAGCTAAAATTAAAAATAACGTGGCAATTTAGTAACTTCATCCATTGCTATTAGGGATTGTTTCTCAGCCTTCTACAAGACTATTGCTGACAAAGATAGTACTGGGTATTTGACTTTTGTGTCTCTAGCTTCCTTCTCTGAGGAGCAGCAGCAATATTTAGATGTTCCAATTAGTACCCTAAAAGTTACTCAGGTGATTAAATTGATTAAAAATGGTAAGTCCCCAGGCCTGGGTGGGTTTACCAGCAGTTACTATAAATGTTTTTCACAAATTTTGGCAAGTCCTTTGGCAAATTTATTTAATGGTATAAGGGATGATGCCTTTTTCACAGTCCACTCAAATGTAGTGGGAATATTAGGTATTGGTAAACCTGGTCTTGATTCATCTCTTTGTTGGTCTTAAGGACCAATATCCCTTATTAATTTAGATCTCAAAATTTTGGCCAGAATTTTGGAGGAACACCTGAATAGGGTTTAGGGATGTGAATCGTTTTTCAACGATTAAAATTATCGTCCGATAATGTTTATATCGTCTTAAATCGTTATAGAACACGATACAATAGAAATTCTAACGATTTATCGTTAAAAATCGTTAAATCGTGTTAGTGCGCACTAACTCGAGTTAGTGCGCACTAACTCCCCGTTAGTGCGCACTAACTCGAGTTAGTGCGCACTAACTGAAAATGATACAAATAAACACTTTCCAGGTCACTGAAGGTCAGTTAGGAATGAATATGAGTTCCTATTGGCTGGCTGCCCTCTTATCTATTGATATTACCAAGGTTACCACTGAGGTGATGGTTGGGGGGATGGGAAATGGAACTGGAAACTAACGAACACCAACAGAAAATTAAACAAAGTGTTCACACTTCCCAGGTCAGTAAAGGTCACTTAGGAATGAATATGTATGTATGTATTCCTATTGGCTGGCTGTGCTCTTATCTATTGATGTTACCAATATGGTTGGGGGGATGTGAAATGGAAACAGTTGGAAGCTTGACAAAAAAAGTAATGTAATGATCAGCACTCACGTGACTAGAACTTGTTTGTTTATTATTTTTGTTAGCAGGCACCTGAAATGCTAGTGCATGTTGAATTTGCCAATCACTGTGCATTTTAGAAAGGTGGTCCTGGCTGGAACTGTACACAGTTCAAATATATGTAATTGATTGTTGGTAAGTGTATTTTTTAAGTAGCCACACTGGCACCAGTATGTTTACTTTTCCTCCTACTTAACTCACTAGCTCAGCTTTGTAAGAAGGGCTTCTCTGCTTGTGTGTTGTTTTTGTTTGGTGTGAGGAGAGCAGAAACATCAGATCTTTATTCAATCTACTACAGTCATCTCTTACAGTGCCCTATCCCTATTAATACCAGGAGTGTTGTGATCTTCCTGCACACAGTGCCCTAACCCTGATACCAGTCTGAGTCCAGCTCCCTCCCTGCATTACTAGTGAGAGGCTGGCTTCACAGACAGGGGGGAGCTGCCTGACCCTCACTCCTGACTTCCCCCATGTCCCAGCTAGTGAATGGTGTGTGGGTGAGGGGGGGGGGGGGGAGGATGGTGAAGTCTGAGACAGCTCCCTCCCTGCATTACTAGTGAGAGGCTGGCTACACAGACAGGGGGGAGCTGCCTGACCCTCACTCCTGACTTCCCCCATGTCCCAGCTAGTGAATGGTGGTGGGGTGAGGGGGGGGGGAGGATGGTGAAGTCTGAGACAGCTCCCTCCCTGCATTACTAGTGAGAGGCTGGCTTCACAGACAGGGGGGAGCTGCCTGACCCTCACTCCTGACTTCCCCCATGTCCCAGCTAGTGAATGGTGTGTGGGTGAGGGGGGGGGGGAGGATGGTGAAGTCTGAGACAGCTCCCTCCCTGCATTACTAGTGAGAGGCTGGCTTCGCAGACAGGGGGGAGCTGCCTGACCCTCACTCCTGACTTCCCCCATGTCCCAGCTAGTGAATGGTGTGTGGGTGAGGGGGGGGGGGGGACGATGGTGAAGTCTGAGACAGCTCCCTCCCTGCATTACTAGTGAGAGGCTGGCTTCACAGAGAGGGGGGAGCTGCCTGACCCTCACTCCTGACTTCCCCCCATGTCCCAGCTAGTGAATGGTGTGTGGGTGAGGGGGGGGGGGGGAGGATGGTGAAGTCTGAGACAGCTCCCTCCCTGCATTACTAGTGAGAGGCTGGCTTCACAGACAGGGGGGAGCTGCCTGTCCCTCACTCCTGACTTCCCCCATGTCCCAGCTAGTGAATGGTGTGTGGGTGAGGGGGGGGGGGGTGGATGGTGAAGTCTGAGACAGCTCCCTCCCTGCATTACTAGTGAGAGGCTGGCTTCACAGACAGGGGGGAGCTGCCTGACCCTCACTCCTGACTTCCCCCATGTCCCAGCTAGTGAATGGTGTGTGGGTGAGGGGGGGGGGGAGGATGGTGAAGTCTGAGACAGCTCCCTCCCTGCATTACTAGTGAGAGGCTGGCTTCACAGACAGGGGGGAGCTGCCTGACCCTCACTCCTGACTTCCCCCATGTCCCAGCTAGTGAATGGTGTGTGGGTGAGGGGGGGGGGGGAGGATGGTGAAGTCTGAGACAGCTCCCTCCCTGCATTACTAGTGAGAGGCTGGCTTCACAGACAGGGGGGAGCTGCCTGACCCTCACTCCTGACTTCCCCCATGTCCCAGCTAGTGAATGGTGTGTGGGTGAGGGGGGGGGAGGATGGTGAAGTCTGAGACAGCTCCCTCCCTGCATTACTAGTGAGAGGCTGGCTTCGCAGACAGGGGGGAGCTGCCTGACCCTCACTCCTGACTTCCCCCATGTCCCAGCTAGTGAATGGTGTGTGGGTGAGGGGGGGGGGGAGGATGGTGAAGTCTGAGACAGCTCCCTCCCTGCATTACTAGTGAGAGGCTGGCTTCACAGACAGGGGGGAGCTGCCTGACCCTCACTCCTGACTTCCCCCATGTCCCAGCTAGTGAATGGTGTGTGGGTGAGGGGGGGGGGAGGATGGTGAAGTCTGAGACAGCTCCCTCCCTGCATTACTAGTGAGAGGCTGGCTTCACAGACAGGGGGGAGCTGCCTGTCCCTCACTCCTGACTTCCCCCATGTCCCAGCTAGTGAATGGTGTGTGGGTGAGGGGGGGGGGGGTGGATGGTGAAGTCTGAGACAGCTCCCTCCCTGCATTACTAGTGAGAGGCTGGCTTCACAGACAGGGGGGAGCTGCCTGACCCTCACCTCCTGACTTCCCCCATGTCCCAGCTAGTGAATGGTGTGTGGGTGAGGGGGGGGGGGAGGATGGTGAAGTCTGAGACAGCTCCCTCCCTGCATTACTAGTGAGAGGCTGGCTTCACAGACAGGGGGGAGCTGCCTGACCCTCACTCCTGACTTCCCCCATGTCCCAGCTAGTGAATGGTGTGTGGGGTGAGGGGGGGGGGAGGATGGTGAAGTCTGAGACAGCTCCCTCCCTGCATTACTAGTGAGAGGCTGGCTTCGCAGACAGGGGGGAGCTGCCTGACCCTCACTCCTGACTTCCCCCATGTCCCAGCTAGTGAATGGTGTGTGGGTGAGGGGGGGGGGAGGATGGTGAAGTCTGAGACAGCTCCCTCCCTGCATTACTAGTGAGAGGCTGGCTTCACAGACAGGGGGGAGCTGCCTGACCCTCACTCCTGACTTCCCCCATGTCCCAGCTAGTGAATGGTGTGTGGGTGAGGGGGGGGGGGGAGGATGGTGAAGTCTGAGACAGCTCCCTCCCTGCATTACTAGTGAGAGGCTGGCTTCACAGACGGGGGAGCTGCCTGTCCCTCACTCCTGACTTCCCCCATGTCCCAGCTAGTGAATGGTGTGTGGGTGAGGGGGGGGGGGTGGATGGTGAAGTCTGAGACAGCTCCCTCCCTGCATTACTAGTGAGAGGCTGGCTTCACAGACAGGGGGGAGCTGCCTGACCCTCACTCCTGACTTCCCCCATGTCCCAGCTAGTGAATGGTGTGTGGGTGAGGGGGGGGGGAGGATGGTGAAGTCTGAGACAGTTCCCTCCCTGCATTACTAGTGAGAGGCTGGCTTCGCAGACAGGGGGGAGCTGCCTGACCCTCACTCCTGACTTCCCCCATGTCCCAGCTAGTGAATGGTGTGTGGGTGAGGGGGGGGGGGGAGGATGGTGAAGTCTGAGACAGCTCCCTCCCTGCATTACTAGTGAGAGGCTGGCTTCACAGACAGGGGGGAGCTGCCTGACCCTCACTCCTGACTTCCCCCATGTCCCAGCTAGTGAATGGTGTGTGGGTGAGGGGGGGGGGGGGGGGGGGGAGGATGGTGAAGTCTGAGACAGTTCCCTCCCTGCATTACTAGTGAGAGGCTGGCTTCACAGACAGGGGGGAGCTGCCTGTCCCTCACTCCTGACTTCCCCCATGTCCCAGCTAGTGAATGGTGTGTGTGGGTGAGGGGGGGGGGTGGATGGTGAAGTCTGAGACAGCTCCCTCCCTGCATTACTAGTGAGAGGCTGGCTTCACAGACAGGGGGGAGCTGCCTGACCCTCACTCCTGACTTCCCCCATGTCCCAGCTAGTGAATGGTGTGTGGGTAAGGGGGGGGGGAGGATGGTGAAGTCTGAGACAGCTCCCTCCCTGCATTACTAGTGAGAGGCTGGCTTCACAGACAGGGGGGGAGCTGCCTGACCCTCACTCCTCCGGGGTATTGTGATCTTCCTGCACACAGTGCCCTATCCCTGATACCAGGGGTGTTGTGATCTTCCTGCATGCAGTGCCCTATCCCTATTAATACCAGGAGTGTTGTGATCTTCCTGCATGCAGTGCCCTATCCCTTTTAATACCAGGAGTGTTGTGATCTTCCTGCATGCAGTGCCCTATCCCTGATATCGGGATGTGTGCAAGAAGATCACAACACCCCCGGTATCAGGAATAGGGCACTGTGTGCAGGAAGATCACAACACCCCCAGTATCAGGAATAGGGCACTGTGTGCAGGAAGATCACAACACCCCTGGTATTAGGGATAGGGCACTGTGTGCAGGAAGATCACAACACTCCTGGTATTAATAGGGATAGGTCACTGTGTGCAGGAAGATCACAATACCCCTGGTATCAGGGTTAGGGCACAAGTTCTAGTCACATTGACTGATCACATTACTTGTTTTGTCAAGCTACCAACTGTTTCCTTTTCCCATCCCCCATATACTGTCAGTAGGAAACTTGGTAACATGAATAAATAAGAGGGCAGCCAATAGGAATACATATTGATTCCTAAACTGACCTTAACTGACCTGAAAAGTGTCAAATTGTATCATTTTCAGTTAGTGCGCACTAACTCGAGTTAGTGCGCACTAATCGGAAAAAACGATTTTTAACGATTTTTTAACTAAAAAATCGTGCCTAAGACGATTTTCTTGCCCTGCCACACGATTTCTATCGTTAAGACGATATGGAAAACGATTCACATCCCTAATAGGGTTATTACTGATTTGGTGTATGTAGCTCATGTAGGTTATATACCTCAATGCATGGCAGCAGACAATGTTCACAAGGTCTTTGTTATCCTTTGGTGGGTAAAAAAAGAAAAAAAATATTTCTTTTATTTTGCCCTCCATCAATGCTGGAAAAGTATTTGATATGGTGCACTGGCCATTTCTCTTTCAAGCACTTGAAAAGATGTGGTTTAGTCCTTTCTTTTTCAATTGGGTTTGAAAACTTTATCAATCACCAAAGGCTTGTGTAAAGGTTAATGGGGGGCTGTGGCTCTTGTTTTACTCTGGGGAGAGGAATGAGACAGAGATGCCCATTATCCCTGCGTCTTTTTGCCTTATATTTGGAAACTTTTGCCTCTAGTTTTCGATCATCCATTAAGATTGCAGGGGTTCAGTTAAGGGATCTGCATCTTAAGTTGTCTCTTTTTGCTGATGATATTTTGTTAACCCTTACTCACCCTTTTTTCTTCACTAAGGGGTATTACAGCAGAACTTGATTATTTTAGTTCAACCTCCGGATTCAAGGTTAATTTTGATAAATCTGAAGTTTTGAATGTCAGCCTAACAGAGGATCGGGTCTGTAAAATTAACACTACCTTTCCTTTTAAATGGGCTAAACACTCTATTAAGTATTTAGGGGTATGGTTGGGCCCTAACGTTCAGGATCTCTTTTTCTTAAATTATGTTCCTTTAGTGAAGGTTCTAGAATTGGATATGGCAAAATGGGATAGGGAGCATTTTTCATGGATGGGCTACATTGCCATCATCAAGATCAATGTCATGCCCCATTCACTGTATTTGTTTATTACCTTTTAGGCAAATATGTGGATTAGATGCCAAGAATAGTCCAAATTTGAGCTTTTATTTGAATGGAGACAAATATATTGTTTTCGCCCTCCATTCAAATAAAAGCTCAAATTTGGACTATTCTTGGCGTCTAATCCACATATTTGCCTAAACGGCTTTTTTAGATAGCCTACCCTCTTGCTTTGTTGGTTTGTTTATTACCTTGTCAATCTTTTTCTCCTCTGCTATTCTTTGACCCTGGCAAAAGAGGGTTTTTGACTTTATATGGCGTCAATGTCCGCCTAGGGTATTGCGTCTCCTAATGTTTCAGCCTAAAGTTAGAGGAGGTCTTGGAGTGCCTAATCTGGCTTGGTATTATGCCACCTCCCAGCTCCAGGCAATACTAGACATGCATAAGGAAGTTTTTGTGAAACAATGGGTTCAGCTTGAACAGAATCTCAGGGGAAAATGACTTTATCTCCCTTCTCTGGCAACCACAAAGTACTTGGCAACAACTTAGGAGTCTTCCTTTTACACTCAAACCACACTTCAAGTATGGTCTAAATGGAAAGTAAATTTAGTGGGGAGACGGAATTATTTTTACTCTACTCATCTCTTTCATAATAGCTCTTTCCCTATGGACTTACAATGTAAGGTTTTCGTGAATTGGCAGACAAGGGGCATTGAGCGCATTAAATATCTTCTTTCTGGCAGTTCCTTCGTACCTTTTAGCATCCTATGTGACCCTCATGGGTTGAGAAGTACAGATATTTTGGCCTATGCTCAGGTGTGGCATTTTTTATTATCTAAAGTGATTTTTTCTTCTTTGACTCAGGGCAACACTTTGTTTGAGCACCATTGTGCCGAGGTTGGTAAGAAACAGGACCTGGTTTCTAAAGTGTATACTCTACTCAGTAGGATTACTGAGGAGCTCTTCACTCACATTCATGCTTGGGAGGACTGGATTTAGGGACTACTTTGCCTTCAGAAATATGGGATTTTGTATTCTTGTTAGCAAGTAAATGTTCCATTTCAGCATTGTTATAAGAAAATTATTATAAACTTCTTCTATGCTGGTTCTTAACACCAACTAAACTGCACCATATGTATCCAACTGTAAGCGAGTATTGCTGGAGAAATTGTAGGAGTGCTGGCACCTTCTTCCATGTCTGATGGGAGTGTAGGAAAGTACCACTGTTTTGGTAATGGCTAACAAACTGGGTGTGGGTTGTATTGGGGATAGGGGAGCTACTTGATGATAGCCTTGTTTTACTTAATGTGCCTTCCCCATGCCTAAATTCCAACAGCTTTTTTGCCAGCAAGTGTGTATTGCCACTCGTTGTGAGATTGCATTGTTCTGGAAGCATCCTGAAGTCCCTACCCTGCAAGCTGTCCTACAAAGATTAAGGCTTAATTACCAAATGGCATACATCATTGCTTCCCAACATAAACACAAACAACATAACGTAAACTTTGGCAGTCGAGGATCATAACCTAGTCTTATAATTAGCACTGTTTATTCAACCTACATTAGGCACTGTATCTTTTACTTATGCCTACATTAGGCAATGTATCTTTTACTGGTTAACCCCATATATACCTATCCAAGTTATATCGACCTGTTCATTGTAAGACATTTACTTGTAAATGTGATTGTTCTGTTATAATGTAATCCGAGTTGATCAGTAATTCTGTTATTGGAAAGTCGGTATATAAAAATGCTAAATAAATAAATAAATAACATAATAAAAAATCTTTTAAGAAAATTTGGGAGCCATATGTGAAGTAGTGTGAATCTAAATCTCCAGTGCCTTAGCTTTATGATACCATTATCCTTGATTATCTTGTTCCTTTAACAGCGGGTTATTTTGCCCTGGAGTTTCAAATTATTTCTTTACTGTAAACCATATAGGTGAAAGAAGGTGTTTAATTTTGGATTTGTGCGAGGCTCTATTCATCCATTCATAGTGATAGCACTTGTATTTAATTACGATTCTGAAGTGTGTACAGATCTATATTCCTGTTTTTTATCATTTGCTGCATATTTTGGGAGAGGGTTGGGAAAAGGATTAAACTGGGATGAGAAAATAGAATGTCAGTTGATGTTGTTTATGTTTGGAATTCCTAACTATATTATATATTTTATGACCTTCAATAAAAAATTCTTAATTGAAAAATAAATACTACGGAACGAACATTAGGAAGACAAAAGACAAAAAAAGATATAAAGGAAATGTTACTTACCTGAATACTGATCCACCAATAGAAAGAAAGAAACATCTAATAGACATTTTGGTGCATCTAAAAGGGAAAAACAGACAAAGAAAACACAAATTATCAGTTCCAAAAGGTTACATTAGAAAAGTAAAAACATAGATATGTACAAGCTATACCAGACTATAAGATATACTTATCTGATAGGAATGTTAGAAGAAGTATTTAATGTTCTGTTAGATATTGCCTGAAGAGATGTGCTTTTTTTTTGATTGGAAACCTGTGAAAAGAAAAACAATAATTGGAAATCTGGAATTTGCCTTTATCTTGTTTTATTATCTTTACTTCCCCTCCTAAGTGGCAGGAGAAGCACTGATTGAGTTTAATACATTATTGCTATTATCATCATTATCAAAAGACCCAATAGGGAAGAGGGGATTTTTTTGCATGTATCCCTTTACATGTGACATCAGGGTTCCCAAAACATCCTACTCAGCTTTGGACTAATTTACATGGGAAGGTTACCTCAGTAAAGGTGATTTACACAAAAAGTGGCCATAATACTGTCTTCTCTCCAACATACAGAATTTGATGGCATATTTTCCAATAGATCGAGCACCTTGGTGGATCCAAAGCAAGTCAGCTACCTGGGAGAACATCCCGCCAGGTTAAGAACATAAAAACATGGCATACTGGGTCAGACCAAGGGTCCATCAATCCCAGTATCCTGTTTCCAACAGTGGCCAATCCAGGCCATAAGAACCTGGCAAGTACCCACAAGCTGTGTTCCATGTTACTGTTGCTAGTAATAGCAGTGGCTATTTTCTAAGTCAACTTAATTAAGTCAAAGACTAGGCAAAACTATTGGAAGAAGTTAGAAAGGCTCTGGATCAGGGGGTCCTCACATTCCCATGGGGGGGGGGGGGGGGCAAGCTAATGCTGTGCCACTGATAAATGAAAGAATATAGGTCACTTTAGACATGTCTGTAGGAAAGAGACTGGACTACAGCTCAAAGTGCATGCAGCATAGATTAATGAATCTACAGCATTACTTTGGATCCCCCATGTACCAAGGAAGCTCCGGGAGCTAAGGATCCACTATTGAAGAGGAAATAGAGCTACTGGAAAAGTAAAGCCAATGGAAGTAGCGCCATTGAATACAGAGCTGATGCACGGATCAAGGTGTCCATGCAGTGCATGAGTTTCTCTAGAACTGCAGTTACCTGGTTTAGTACCCCTTGCTGTTCTTGGACCTGTTGAATCAGACCTGGAATTGCCTAGAGCAAGGGCAAGATCTTTGGGTCCAAGGCAGCAATCTGTAAGATTCATGGACCCTTATGCTGTGACAAGGTTGGCTCCATCTACAGGCAAGGCCCCATAGGTCCTCACCAACACCTGAAATATCTATGCTGGGAAGAGATGGATCAGGACTTCATCTATACCTTTAGCCTCAGGATGAGCCCTTGGGTTCTGGGGGCTGGCAGGTGTTAGGCAAAATCTCTAAGGAGGAGGCAAAAGTGTAGGTTCAGTATCAGGCTAGGGTCAGAAACAGCAGACTAGAAGGGTCAGTGTCCAGGCAAGAGTCAGAGGCAGGCTGCAGGAAAGAATGGTCAAAATCCTGGCAAAGGTCAGATCCAGAAGTCAGTCTGAGAGCAGGTGGAGGAGACAAGGAGAAGGACTGACATGGAAGGGCAGGAAGGAAGGCAAGGGCTGGATAATATGTGAGACAAGACAGGCTGGACTGAAGAGAAGAGGCAGACACAGGTTAAGGAAGCAGGAAGAAGCAGCAACTCACACTTCACACACGATGAAGGCAACCTGTTGCTGAGGTGTCTGTTCATTGCATAGCTGGGATTTAAATACCCAACATCATGACATCATCTCTGAGCACCGGTAGCAGAGGTTCCTGATGCAGGACTAAGAGTAGATGTTCGCCGTGAGCGCACGCCTATGGAGAGTCCTGGGGACAGCATGATGGCGGCATTCTTGCCACTGCGAAGACGAGCATGGTGTCAGCTGGGTCTCGTGGGAATGTCCCATAAGCCAGCAAACCATACATTAAGTTTATCTGGCTAACTAGCCGAGCCACAGAGTGGCTGAATATGGAGCTCTATGTAGATATATCACATTCATATAGCTTGTGACTAAAGCTAGTTATTTCAACAATCACATAATTGTTTACCCAAGAAAGAAATCAAAATAATGTGCAAGATAAATGCTATAAAAATAATTGTTTTAGATTGAAAAAAGTGAATTGATAAAGAAGCTAAGAGAATAGGCTGAAAAAAAACAACAATAGTGTATATCTAAATGTATTGAGCTGAGAGATCTTCATTTCCTTACAAATTAAATGTTGGATTTAAAAAAGCTGTAAGGAAATTGAATTGTAATGTTTTGTATATATAAAAAAGATAATGTTAGAATCTAAGACAATGCATTTGTTCTCTTTCCTTTGGCAGACAAGCTTTGTAGTTTATTAGTACTTATTCCATTAAGCAATCACAATAGAGGATAGATAAGATTTTATAATATTGTTTTACTACAGGGCAAAAATCAGTATCTTTCAAGTACATAAGTATCTTCCATGATAAAGATGTAAAAAAAAGTAAAAATATTAGACAAATTAAGATTTAAAAAAATATATCAATTTTAAAAACTGGATGATTTTTTTGTAATGCTCATGAAAATGAACAAATTGCTATTTAATATTTATTTATTTATTTAACATTTTTCTATACCGACCTTCATGGTTAAAATACCATATCAGGACGGTTTACATCGAACAGGGGTAAAATAACTAGATAAAGGAAAAAAACAAAGTTACATTAAAACAAGGACTGTGAACTTGGAAGCTTAGGAAGCTAGAAGAAAAATATAAAGTTAAGTTAAAGGGAGAGAAACAAATTCCGGACTAGAGGTAGTCCAGACTAGAGATAGTCCACATGTTAGAGTCGATATCCATGCTATCCAGGTATTCAGAGGAGGGGAGGATCCATTAATATAAGCATAAGCACAGACAGTTATTATGAAAGGGTCTCTATAAATTACTGAATACTGACCTGCATTTCCCTTGCTATTCCATTTCTGGTTTTCCCTTCAGACTGGCAAATATTCATTTTGTCTAAAGGATGAGCCAATCAAAGATTATTAAGGAACTGAATCAGGATATGATGGCATGGCTGAAAGGTGAAACAAAAATGCCCTGATTAAAAAAAAACCTAAATTAAACTAAACTATTGTAAACCAGAAGTTACATTAGCCTTAGTTGGTCCTTAATTCAAGTACAGGTTTATGGATGGCTCTGTGTCATCAGAGATAAGTCAGCTCAGTCCTGTATTTTAAATCTCCTTTCTAATGCCAATAAGGATTTTTATCCTTGTCCTCAACTTAAAAGGCATAATTCATGAAAATCTTTTCAAAGAGATATAGAATGGCATAAAAGCTTAGTGAATCAGCCCAGAATCTGAATTACAGGTCCCTATATACCAAATATCAAATCCATGACTTGGTTCTTATTGTTGATTACCTTGAGTTGACTCATCCAGTAACCTTATATGAAAAGTTGCTTTAGCAGACTAGGGGGGTATATTAGTAAGCTGCATTAACTTGTAGTAAATGCCTTAACACAGCAATAATATTTGGTATTTTAAATACTGCACGTTATTTTACCCTAAATAATGCTGGTATGGTAATGAGTTGCTTTGCATTCAAATGCTTTTCAAATGCATGCAAAGCAGCTCATTACTTTTATGCTAATAAAATGATGCTGCTTCTCTAAAAATTGACAAGCCATGTTATTTTCATGAAAGCTAGCTACTATGGATGTGAATCGGGTGCCCGATTGTTCCCGCTTTCGGGACCGTCTGGCTGTGGGAAAAATAATTTTCCCGCGTTTCCCATTTTTTTTTTAGTGAAAAATTGTTTTTCGGGTTAGTGTGCGCTAACGGGAGTTAACGTGCATGAACTCCACGTTAGCGCGCACTAACAAAAATAGCAAAAATTAACCAAAAGTAACAAAAATAAACATTTTTTTGTTAGTGCGCGCTAACATGAGTTAGCGCGCACTAACCTGAAAAATGATTTTTACAAAAAATTGGGGATAAAATTGATCGTTTCTTCTTTTAACCAATTTCTAATGAATTTAGAAATATCGTATGATATTTCAATTCATTAGAAAAACGATTCACATCCCTACTAGCTGCAAACTCAGGAGTTGTAGCAATTTTCTCTAGGAATATAGACACCCTAATGTGGATCCCATTGATCCTGGGGCTGAAAGTCAGGGCAGCCCAAAAAACACTCCCCTCCTCAATGTATACAATCCACCCCAAGACCCTGTTCCACCCCCTCACTGCCACCCTTGATATGGTCCCACTGCCTGATAAAAAAAATTACACAAATAAATGTGGCAAAGAACCCACCTCATCCTTTCCAACCCCACCCTTTGTAAAAAAAAACCAACAAACCCATAAAAACATAGAAATGATGGCAGAGAAAAAGACACAATGGCCCATCCAGTCTGCCCAGCAAGCTCCCACACTTATTTTCCCATACTTATCTGTTTCACTGACCACCAAGTCAGGGCCCTTTGTTGGTAACTGATTCAAATTTCCTGCCACCCCCTGCCATTGATGCAGAGAGAAATCTTGGAGTTGCATCAAAAGGTGAATCATAAGACTTAATGGTTAAGGGTAGTAACTGCTGCATCAAGTAAGTTACCCCGATGCTTGCTCTACCCAGACTGCACAGATCAATGCCTTGTTGGATGTTGTCTGAATGTAAATCCTCTTTTCCACATTTCTCCCTGCCGTTTGAAGCAGAGAGCAATGCTGTATATGCATTGAAAGTGAAGTATCAGGCTTAATGGTTTAGGGTAGTAACCGCCGGCAATAAGCAAGCTACCCCCACACTTATTTGTTTAACCAGACTGTGTAGTTCAGTCCTTGTTGGTTGTTGTCTGAATGCAAATCCTCTTTTCCATATTTCCTCTTGCTGTGTGAAGTAGGGAGCAATGTTGGAGTTGTATTAACCGTGTAAAGGCTTATTGAGTAAGGGTAGTAATCACCAGGTAGCAGCCATCACCATTCCAGCAAGCTACCCCCAGATCTCCCTAGTCTCCAAATCCTCTCTGGCATTAGGAGCCCTGTCACCATAACCTACCCTATCCCACCCCGATGCCCCCAGTTATACCTTGAAAAGCCTGGTGACCTAGTGAGGCTCAGAGTGCCTCCTAGGCATTGGGCCCTGAGCCATTTGATTTAAAATGGAGCCAGCTAGCTGCATTTTAATTTATGCCTCTATCTTGATAGTGCCTAAGATGAAATATGACTGGCCAGTGCCATTTTAAATAAGGGGGTGGGGGTCTAAAGGACAGGGAGGGGTGGAGGCTGGGGATCTTTTTTTCATAAGGGGTAGAATTGAAAAGGGAGGGAGAGGGGCCTTTGCCACATTTATTTTTGTATATATATATTAGAGATGTGTATCGGATGGTCCGATAGTTTCGGGCTTTGTTATCGGGGAACTTTCATATTTCCCGCGGTTCGTTTTTTTTTTTTTTTTCAGCCAACCCGAATTTCGAGTTAGCGTGCTAACCCCAAAAAATGAAATTACCAAAATTTTGAGAAAAATTTCCTTCATTTTTTGTGTTTTGTGGTTCCAAAAACAGGACTAATTAGACAATTTTGTTGAAATTGTCTAATTCATCCTAGACGAATGCACATCCCATATAAGTATACACACAATCATATATGAGGATACATCATTACATAACACTTAGGGGTACATTTTAAAAGACAGCACGCGTGCGTAATTTTGTTCGCACAACAGGCGCGAACAAAAGAACACTGAATTTTATAAGATAAGCGCGTAGCCGCACGTATCTTATAAATCTGGGGTCGGCGCGCACAAGGGGGTGCACATTTGTGCAACTTGCGTGCGCCGAGCCCTGCACACGCTGCCATTCCCTCCGAGACCGCTCCAAATCGGAGCGGCCTCGGCGGCTCGGAGGGAACATTCCTTCCACCCCCCCCCCCCGCACCTTCCCCTCCCCTCCCTTCCCCTAACTAACCCACCCTCCCGGCCCTATCTAGACCACCCCCTACCTTTATCTGAAAAGTTACTACTGCCTCCAGGTAGTAGTAACTTACGCGTGCCGGCGTGGCAGGCCCCAACACAGGCCGCTGTGTCGGGGCACTCGGCCACGCCCCCGGACCACCCACACGCCCCCGATATGAAACCACGCCTCCTGCCCATGCCCCCGACCGCCCCTTTTTGCAAGCCCTGGACTTGCGCGCGTCCCAGGGCTTGCTCGGCGGCGTAACATAACCCTTTTAAAATCCGGCCCTTAGTTTTTAAACTTTTTATTTCTTTATATTTTTCTACAATCTTTATATCAAAAACATCCACATTGCAGAATGCCTGCTTGCTATTACATATAAACCCACCATAAAATCATTACAAACTTATTGTTTTTCAAAAGAGCCCACCACTCTGAAAAATGTCCGTGTTTATTTTCTCCACAAGGTCTAGCTCAATCAAGTTGTAACATCCTTCTTTTCTCTGATTGAACCAAATTTCAAACCTTCTACTTTTTACCAGGCGTGTTCACAGATGTATTCACAGACATTTTCACAGGTTTACACACCCCAACATAAAGGCGTGGGAAAAAATGAAAAGTTTCTGAATATATATAATTTTATGTTTTTAAGATGGTATGAAAATTGTTATTAACGCTCCCCCTGATGAAGCCGTTTGGGTGGTGATGAAACATCGAGGGCCTTTATGTTGGGGTGTGTGAACCTTTGTGAATAGTATTATACATCTGTGAAAATGTCTGTGAATACATCTGTGAACGCGCCTTGGTAAAAAGTAAAGGTTTTGAAATTTGGTCCAATCAGAGAAAAGAAGGATGTTACAACTTGATTGAGCTAGACCTTGTAGAGAAGATTAACACGGACATTTTTCAGAGTGGTGGGCTCTTTTGAGAAACAATAGCGTTTGTAATTATTTTATGGTAGGTTTATATGTAATAGCAAGAAGGCATTCTGCTATGTGGATGTTTTTGATAGGAAGATGTGGGAAAATATAAAGAAATAAAAAGATTAAAAACTAAGGTGTAAATTTCTATAGCTTTCACACACGAAAAGGGGCTTTTCGCACGCGAAAAT